>NW_028280883.1:300000-429621 GCF_059751285.1 Brachycentrus maculatus | reverse complement strand
TCAAGAAAAAAGAAAAAATAATTCTTTCAGAACCGTTTAGCATCGAAATCATAAAAGACATACATGAAAACCTATGCCATATTGGAATTGGACAAATGCAAAAGACTATTAGTCCACATTACGCAGCCAAAAATTTGACGAAAAACATAAAAACAATTTGTAGAAATTGTGAAATTTGTATTAAAAATAAATCAAGAGGACAAAAGAAATTTGGATTTATGTCTCATCTAGGCCCGGCCACAAAGCCTTTTGAAATAATATCTTTAGACACAATTGGAGGTTTAGGAGGTTCAAGATCAACGAAAAAATATCTACATCTCTTAGTGGATCACTTTACAAGATACGCATTTATTTTAACCTCGAAAACTCAGAATGCAAATGATTTTATAAAACTAGTCATGAAAATAACAGAAACCGAGGATATTGGTATGCTTCTCACCGACCAATACCCAGGAATAAACTCGAAAGAATTCAAGGAATTCTTAAATGACAAGCAGATCCCAATAATCTTCACTGCAGTAAATGCACCATTCTCAAATGGCCTAAATGAAAGGCTGAATCAAAAATTGGTGAACAAAATCAGATGCAAAATAAATGAAAAAGGAAAAAGAAGAGCATGGACCACAATAGCTCAAGAATGTGTTAATAAATATAATAATACTAATCACTCAGTCACTGACTTTTCCCCAAGTTATCTTTTATATGGTACAGATGTAAATATTTTACCCAACGAATTAAAACAAGGAAAATCTAATAATGACTGGATTAGAGACAGGAAAATAGCGCTTGAAAATACAATAAAATCACATAATTACAATAAAACATTATTTGACAAAAATAGAATAGGCTGCGAATTCAACGTAGGAGACATGGTGTATGTGGAAAATGGAAACAAGCTAAACAGAAAAAAATTGGATGAACTAAAAATTGGACCTTATAAAATTATTGAAAAAATTTCTAACTCAATAAACAGAATTGATACAGGTCACAAAAAAATAAAATCAAACCTTTATCATATCACTAAACTTATACCAGTCCCTTCACTACAAGAAGATGATCCGGAGGACGAGTGAAAATTTTACTATGAATTTTCATCCCCAAGGGGGGAGATGTAATAAAATACCTAGGTACCTACCTATACATTTTATTAAGTACTTACAAAAAGTACCTACATGAAACAGTTCTACCACCAGATGCCGCATGCGTCGCTCAGAAGAAAACAAAAGACTTCCGATAATATTATTAACTGTCAGAATCAGATAGATAGATAGATAGATATAAAAATTATTATAAAGATTAATTAAGAATAAACTTTTATTGTCGTTTCTTTAATTACAAAGCAACACATTGTTTATTTTATTATTATACACCCACTTTACATATTATTTACACTTAATTTTCAAAAGGAAAATATTACCACGTTATATATATATATGAAACCTGAAAAAAAACTAAGAAACTAACCATCACGCCGCTTCCCCGCAGGGTTGGCAGATAGAATCGAACGGCACACCACTCTGTCTTTGCAAACATTCTTCGCCTCTTCCGTTCATGCATCTCCTCATACATACCCGCCGATTATTACGACTCCTAACCTGAACACTTTCAAGTATTTGGCATACCTGATCGTGTCATGTTTTTCTCGGTCTTCCTCTATTCCTTTTTCCAATTACATTCGCCTCATGAATTTGTTTTACCACACTTTTTTATAATCCACACTTTCACCAAACACTATCTTTTTAAATCTGACGTCTCTTGTTTTTCCCAGTGCGACGTCTGGTGGTAGATTGGTGCGATCTGCCTAACCGACTGTCACAATCGTGATAGTCGGCAATATTTGATAAAATATGTTCATAGGTATTTTATTTACATATATCATAGTCGTACAGGAGAAAGTGACCAACTGACAAAACGCAAAATGTTCAGGACGGCCATTTAAGTCACTTTTGCTTGGCAAGAAAATAAACATCAATGCAGTTAGTCATTTTTAACAAGTCAATATATTATACTTCCAGGTTTACAATCCTTTGGGATTTTTTCAGGGCAATATTAAGCTAGTAAGATATCAAATAGTCAATGATCACGTTTTTGATAACAAATGCAATTGGTCGCTTTCTCCTGTATGACTACGATACATGAATAGTTTACCTATTATATTTATTAGTCCATTTAAATATAACTTTTAGTATATAGGACGCTGTGGCTGCTGAACTTTGGTGTAGGTAACTAAAATCTAGGTTGCATCTTATGGGAATTCTCTATTGACCTTTTCCAATATGACTTCAATTTAATACTCTTTAAGGATCATAGGGACACATGAACGAGTAACAGAGGAAGGGCAAGTCGGGGCAAGTTGGGAAGTAATTACCAAGCAGTCCGTTACTTCTGCTTGGAAAAACTTTGGGCAGAGAGTGTTGTCAAATGTGATTTTGAAACAGTAACTGTGGAGTCTACAGCCAACGAGATTGTGTCATTAGCCAATATCATGGGATTCGTGGTGGATAACAATGATTTTGAAGAGCTTGTGAAAGAGTATAGCCAAGAGCTGACCACCGAAGAGCAACTCTTCTTGCCCTCCAAGATCCCAGAAACTGAGCTGCACTCCAGAAACTAATATTTTACCAAAGTTTAACCCTACAGTTGTTGTTATTTTGCTTGGATTCATTCCTTTGTAGTTTTTGGAAAATTTTGTTTTGGCAGCTTCCAAGTAGGTCTAAAATACGTTATTATCAAAAAATATATTCAAATCTTTGCAATCAAAACCAAGTTTAAAGTATTTTAAACTAATTTTACATACCAGTTTCCCCGCATTATCGAAACCTAAAATAAGTATGCAATACTCATCTTTTTGTACAATATATTTCACTCACTCCTTTCAAGAACGTCATAAATCAACAATCGTCGATTTTCAGTTATGGATGTTTTCAAATTGCCCAGAAAATGTAATTTATCCCAGCAAAAGCGGCATATTTTTAACTTAACATTTACCCGCTACAGGTAAGAAAATGTTGTTTTTGCATTTTGAAGAAAACGTATTGTTCAATTATATTTTTAAATAGACTAAATATTTTTCAAATGGAGAAAAAACCTTCAGGTTTTACCTAAAAAGATCTGTTGCACAGTATAAAGTTCAAAAAGTGGCTTGATATTTATTTTTAATACATTTTATTATATTTTTAAACTTTAAAAACGATCTCCTGAAAAATCAAGTTTTTTATTTATGACGTTCTTGAAAGGAGTGAGCGATTTGTTAAAAACCATGGAGTAATGTATACATTTCGAAAATTATATTGTAAATTGGATTTTTAATAAAAATAGAAACAATTACACGATTTCCATTCTCTATTATGACGTTTAATATCTCCAGCATACAGAACAAAACTGTTCCATCTTACATTAAAAAGCATCACGCTTATAATGAGGTATCTATTCGTGCTACAAATTTATTCAATTATAATGCTGTGACACATTTTCTACAAATTTTAAAATAAATCTCTCAAATAAACGATGAAAAATAAATAAACACTTTTCGAGAATTGGCCCATCTGTTTCTAAGCCAGTAAATCTTCTCGTGAAATTGTTTCTAATGCCTACACACGTTCGCCCGCCGACCGACCACTTATCTTACTCCCTCGACCTGTTCCCTTATAACCTTTGCCCTTTTCCTCCCTTAGTTTGTAGTGCGTTCACGCAGGGCTGCCAAAACGCTAACGATGGTACAAACTGGATTGAAAAACAAGGCGAGCCAAGCTATTGAACATTTACTAGCAACGTTACTCATTTTTTTTCATTTTTTTATTTATTGAACGGCTGAAGCCTTTAAGATAATACATATATACAGTATCTAATATAAAAATAAAAAAATACATTAATGAATACACTAATAGAGAAACAAAAAGTCTTGTAACAAATAGTCTTATAACATAAAATCATAATAAAAAAAATAATAAAATAACAAGATGTAAGCACTAGTAAATACATATTATTTTTGACATCTCATCAAAGATGAAAAAGAATATGGAAGTCTGGGCATTTATGGGGCTGACGACCGTCATAGGCTGGTTTAAGTGATCACTTTACTCACCTGTAACATTCACCAAGTCTACCCATCATTGACACACTCAAAATGTGACTCAATATTTGCACACACTGAAAATGTTGTAAATAAATTATCTGGTCAAATTATAACCTTAAATAATAAAAATGAAAATGATATTTTCTGGCGTTTCTCATGTGTGTGATTATAATCCAGGATTCGGGCCTCTCATTCTGCTTAGTAAAAAGCTTCTTTTCGTCTCACCGATAGATGTCTCTAGTGAAGTTCTAGTGATTCAAGAACAAGGTTTCTAAATTGGTTCATATATATAGAACTTCCAAGAATTTGAGTAGTGTGGTTGTCAATAATGTGTAGAATTGGTGAATGTTACACGTGTGTAAAGTGATCACTTAAACCAGCCTATGACGGTCGTCAGCCCCGTAAATGGCCAGACATCCATATTCTTCTTCATCTTTGATGAGATGTCAAAAAATATGATAAATATTACGACAAGTAAGTCCCATAATTGGAGATAATCCAGATTTGTGAACAAGTATTTGGACACACTCAAAATATTTTTCATGAAATTATGTATTTCAAGGTACAACATGGTATGTTGTACCTTGAAACACATAAAAAAATCTTCATCATCTATGTCGATATTTCAATTTAAAAAGTCTCTATAAAATATCAACTCTCTTTATAATATAAAATGTCAACCTCCGTAGTGTAATGGTCAGCTACCATTCTGGAGGGCCTGGGTTCGATTCCCAGGGGGGGTCAAATAAATATAAGTGATTTTTTCACTATAATATTTATTCAATCTTACCCTGGACTGGTACCTGGAGCGGAGGGCTGATCACCTTTCCTTCATGTGTAAACGATCAAGATAACACTGCGTTTATATGAAGCAGTGCCCTATGCACCATTGGAGTGCGGATAAGGGTTTTTATTTTATTATTATTAAAATATCAAAAGACCCGAACAGACTCGGATGTAGATACCCCCTCCGTGCTTAGTACATCAGCGTACATTATTCTTTCTGAAACCTATCGATACATTACCAACTGAGAAAAAGGTCATTTAGTAAAGGTTTAGAAGCCAGCTCCATATGTTAGATGAAACTTTTAGTACAGTAGAAGCCGGTTATAACGAGGCGTTTATAACGAGTATTCGAATATACTACGGGTCTTTTATATAAGCACTGCCAGGTAAATTAACCTTCCCCTTGCGATGCTAAAATAAAACGCGCGTCCCGGTATTAAGTAGTCACTACACAATCAAATTAGCGATTTTAAATCGGAAAAATACGGACATTCATAGCTAATCCCCTTATTCAATTACAAAACTTTAAATAATTTCGATTTATTTGCTGAAAACATTAAAAAACCATCTGGCAACGCTCACGATCTCATCAAATATGAAGAATAATATGGAATGAAGAATAATATGGAAGTAAGGGCATTTACGGGGCTGACGACCGTCATAGGCTGGTTTAAGTGATCACTTTACACACGTGTGACATTCACCAATTCTACCCATTGTTGACAACCCACACTACTCAAATTCTCGGAAGTTCTATATATCGCTCACTCCTTTCAAGAACGTCATAAATCAAAAAATGTCAATTTTAAGTTGTGCATGTTTTCGGAATGTCCAGAAAATGTACTATATCCCAGAAAAAGTGGCATATTTTTAAGTTAATATTTACCTGCTACAGGGCAGAAAGTGGTGTTTTTGCATTTTGAAGAAAAGGTATAGTTTAATTATTTTTTTAAATAAACTAAATATTTTTCAAATGAAGAAAAAACCTTCAGGTTTTACCTAAAAAGATCTGTTGCACAGTAAAAAGTTCAATAATTGGCTTGATATTTATTTTTATTACTTTGTATTATATTTTTAAACATTAAAAACGTTCTCCTGAAAAATCAAGTTTTTTGATTTATGACGTTCTTGAAAGGAGTGAGCGATATGTGAAACATTTTACAAAACATTGTTCTTGAATCACTAGAACTTCACTAGAGTCATCTATTGGTGAGATGAAAAGAAGCTTTTTACTGGGCAGAAACTCTTATTTTAGTATGTGATGTCCAAATCCTGGATTATAATCACACACATGAGAAACGCCATAAAATATCATTTTCATTTTTATTATTTTAGCTTATAATTTGACCAGTTAGTTTACATTTTGAGTATGTCCAAATACTTCTTAAAAAAATCTCATCAAAGATGGAAGTCCGTTAATCCCCAGGCTTCCATATTTTTCTTCATCTTTGATGAGATGTCAACAAAATAATATGAAACATAAATGAAACGCTAAATTAAACGTTTTTAACATACTTATGTATAAAAATAATAATGAAAATTTAAAAATGTATTGTTTTTTTTTATGAATAAAGAATTATCACTTTGGACAATTCGTTTACACAGCGGTCACCATATTACGCGGGTCAGATAAGCCGCCCAGAAACTCGCATTATAACCGAGTTCAACTGTATACGATATTGTGTTTCAACCTAAACGGCATGTTAAGGGTTAAGTAACAACCCTTCTGGGATAAATAACGTAATTTCGGGATGCCCATAATTTAGTTAACGTACCTACTTATGGACTTAAATGCCAGGCGCGTTCTGCCCATTCGTGGCATCTCGGCTGTCCAAAATTAAAACACAGTACGGGACATCTTTTTTGTAGTACGTTTTTTTTTGCATTTTTGGACTAAGTAGAATCTACTTAGTCCAAAAATGCAAAAAAAACATACTACAAAAAATGTCCCTTACTGTGTTTTGAGTTAGGACAGTCGATCTCTCCTGTAAAGACAGGGGAGTTTGAACAATATTAAGAATACAAATGACATGTTTTTAATACTTTGTCAGCATGTGAATGAAATTTTACACCATTTGTGACTCATTCCTTTCATAAACGTCAAATATAAAAAAATCGTCAATTTTCAGTTTTGCATGCTTTCGGAATGCTCAGAAAATGTACTATATCCCAGCAAAAGCAGCATATTTTTAGCTAAATATTTACCCGCTACAGGGCGGAATGTGTTGTTTTTGCATTTTGAAGAAAAGGTATTGTTTAATTATTTTTTTAAATATACTAAATGCTTTTCAAATGGAGAAAAACCTTCAGGTTTTACCTAAAATGATATGTTGCACAGTTAAAAGTTCAACAAGTGGCTTGATATTTATTTTTAATACATTTTATTGTATTCTTAAACTTTAAAAACGATCTCTTGAAAAATCAAATTTTATTGATATATCGCTCACTCCTTTCAAGAACGTCATAAATAAAAAAACTTGATTTTTCAGGAGACCGTTTTTAATGTTTAAAAATATGATAAAATGTTTTAAAAATAAATATCAAGCCACTAATTGAACTTTTTACTGTGCAACAGATATTTTTAGGTAAAACCTGAAGGTTTTTTCCATTTGAAAAATATTTAGTATATTTTAAAAAATAATTAAAGAATTCCTATTCTTCAAAATGCAAAAACAACACTTTCTGCCCTGTAGCGGGTAAATATTAAGTAAAAAATATGCAGCTTTTTCTGGGATATAGTACATTTTCTGGGCATTCCTAAAACATGCACAACTGAAAATTGACGATTTTCGATATATGACATCGTTGAAAGGAGTGAGCGATATGCGCGAGTGTTTTTGCCTAGAATTTTCACTCATGAATTACATGAAATTATAGTAACTTTAAACATAAAGAGTAAATCCACTCACAAGTAGGCATAGGCTTTGAAACTTATAAAGTTGAAGCCTGAGTAGGGACATGATAAACGGTGTTGCGTAAGCCGTAGCTAGATTTCAGAGTCACTTAGACGTTAGGTAATTTTAAAAAAAAAGTGAGCGATATGTCAGATTCGTTTGACGTTAACAGCCCGCAGCGATCGCTGCGGTAGCTTTCCGAACTAATCAAGCTACCTGGAACAGAACCGCGACGCCATCATTTCATTTCATTAGCTCGAACTTCCTCCAAAGGTTGTATCGCTTTCATTAATTGATTTACGGCTTGCCACCTGGTTGGCGGAAAATGGAAACTTTCCACTTTGTTAGGCTCTTGTTAACAACCATTTATATTACATTAAAAGCCCTTCTAGTAAGCGCGAAGTAGGTAACTGTTACTTCAACGCTTCGATGCCAAGAGTAGAAGGTTTGAATAATTAATGGAGCGTTCCTACTTGCGTCTCAGTGAATATTTAACGTTATTTCTCGTAGCTTTCTTATCTGAATTAATTATCAACTTAATAATAATACTTTAGACGCTTGTTAACGATCATTTATATTATATTAGAAAGCTTTAAGTATGGTATACGCAAATATTTCGATGCTAACAGTAGAACGCTGGAATTAATAATTTGTATAAAATAAAGCGTTATTTTGGTTATTGAATATTGTAATTTTTTTATTATGAAATACTTCGTTAAATGAGTTATTAAATATTGCGTTATTTAGGTTATCAAATACTGTTTATTACGGTTTTTAAATATTGTGTTATCGCTTTATGTTTTTAGGGACAAAATATATATTATTTTTTGACATCTCATCAAAGATGAAGAAGAATATGGAAGTCTGGGCATTTACGGGGCTTACGACCGTCATAGGCTGGTTTGAGTGATCACTTTACACACGTGTAACATTCACCAATTCTACCCATTATTGACAACCACACTACTCAAATTCTTGGAAGTTCTATATATATGAACCAATTTAGAAACCTTGTTCATGAATCACTAGGACTTCACTAGAGACATCTATTGGTGAGATGTAAAGAAGCTTTTTATTAAGCAGAAACTCTTATATTAGTATGTGAGATCCGAATCCTGGATTATAATCACACATATGAGAAACGCCAGAAAATACCATTTTCATTTTTATTATTAAGCTTATAATTTGACCAGATAATTTATAAGCTTAATAATAAAAATCAAATTATAAGCTTAGTAATAAAAATGAAAATGGTATTTTCTGGCGTTTCTCATGTGTGTGATTATAATCCAGGATTCGGATCTCACATACTAATATAAGAGTTTCTGCTTAATAAAAAGCTTCTTTACATCTCACCAATAGATGTCTCTAGTGAAGTCCTAGTGATTCATGAACAAGGTTTCTAAATTGGTTCATATATATAGAACTTCCAAGAATTTGAGTAGTGTGGTTGTCAATAATGGGTAGAATTGGTGAATGTTACACGTGTGTAAAGTGATCACTTAAACCAGCCTATGACGGTCGTCAGCCCCGTAAATACCCAGACTTCCATATTCTTCTTCATCTATGATGAGATGTCAAAAAATAATATGAAAATAACTCCTGTAATAGGAGATAATCCAGATTTTGTGAACAAGTATTTGGACACACTCAAAATGTTGTGTTAGTTCGGTTATTAAAAATAATCTAATTGAATTATCGTGGTGCTGTCATTACCCAAGACCTGCCAACGAAATTAATATCGATCATCACTTAAACTAATTGAGTTAGGTTTTCAGTGTTCTCCCTTAAAGCAGTCGGTGAAATCGGACTGACGAGAGGCGACTCGTGGGCCCAAAATTTTTCATTCAAAATTCAAAACGTAGTAAGCGGTACTTAATTTAAACTAATAGAACCAAAACCTACTATTTTATGACATCTCAACAAAGATGAAGACGAATATGGAAGTCTGGGCATTTACGGCGCTTTTTTCATCATATTTTAAGCTGAATATTTTATTTACAACATTTTGTGTGTGTACACAAATCTGGAATATCTCCAATTAGAAGTATTTTTTTGGCATATCAACATAGATGAAGACGAATATGGAAGTCTGGGCATTTACGGGGCTTACGACCGTCATAGGTTTAAGTGAACATTTTACACAGGTGTAATATTCACCAATTCTACCCATTATTGACAACCACACTACTCAAATTCTCGGAAGTTCTATAATATATATATATAATCCAATTCCGAAATATTGTGCTTGAATAACTAGAATTTCACTAGAGACATCTATTGGTCTTACCAAGATGGAAGAAGCTTTTTATCGAGCAGAAACTCTTTCATTTGTATTTCTAAACTTCCATATTATTCTTCATCTTTGATGAGATGTCAAAAAATAACTCCTATAATTGGAGATATTCCAGATTTATGATGTAACCAAGTATTTGTGGACATACTCAAAATGTTGTAGACCAAACCTTATGGTAATTCTTTGGTATTAAAAAAAAGAAATAAAAGTTTTATTTCAATGTATGGGTCCGAGTGAAAACCAAGCGTTTCTATACCGGATCAGGAAATGTAGACGGAAACTTTCAAAGCCATTTCTTTCTCTCATTTCTTTCCTTATTATTGTTATTATTTATTTTCAATTTATAAAACACGATTTTCGTGAAAAATCACCTCTCAGGACTTATAATTTATGGTTCCCCATTTTATCATTTAAAAGGACATAATAAAAGGTTACAGGGTAATATTTACATAATTTTTGAGTGAAAAATCTTTTATATTTATTTGACCCTCCCTGGGAATCGAGCCCGGGACCTTCAGCATGGTAGCCAAATGCGCTGACCACTACGCCATGGAGGCGGACATCTTCCATCCCGCATATCCCTCATTTGGTGCAACAATGTCGCAATTACACTTTCAGAAATATTACATGAGATGCCATTCAGACGGTGTAGCAACAGAAATGGCGCCATTTTACTCAATTTTACAATGCCACTCGCGCCATCTTGCAGCATTTCACCACAAAATCAATCCTGTTCATGTTTTTCCCATGTAAATAGTCTTTCCGCACATTTTGACATATTTAAATTGTTTTTACAAAATGTAATTACGTCATTTTTGCACCAAATCAGCGATATTTAAAACGATTGAACAAATGGGATAAATGCCGCTTACTGGGTTATGCAAATAGAATGTGAATTTGTTTTGAAGTGTAGATCGTTACGGTGAATGGGACGTAAGGGTTGCCATCTCCAGAAATTTGGTTGTCAGTGAATTGAAGGGGTTATGAATTATTTCGGAAATTATAATAACTCCCCGCGAGAATTGCTTGATAAATATTTGTTTCGTGAATTCGATAAATTTGGAGAGAGAATTATAACATTTTAATCAATTTTTTCGTTGTTCATATATCGATCACTCCTTTCAAGAACGTCATAAATCAAAATTCGTCAATTTTCAGTTGTGCATGTTTTCGGAATGCCCAGAAAATGTACTATATCCCAGCAAAAGCGGCATATTTTTAACTTAATGTATTTACCCGCTACAGGGCAGAAAGTGTTGTTTTTGCATTTTGAAGAAAAGGTATTGTTTAATTATTTTTTTAAATATACTAAATGTTTTTCAAATGGAGAAAAATCTTCAGGTTTTACCTAAAAATATATGTTGCACAGTAAAAAGTTCACCAAAGTACCCGCTACAGGGCAGAAAGTGTTGTTTTTGCATTTTGAAGAAAAGGTATTGATTATTAGTTTTTTTTAAATAAACTAAATATAAAGCATTGTATTACATTTTTAAGCTTTAAAAACGATCTCCTGAAAAATCAAGTTTTTTGATATATGACGTTGTTGAAAGGAGTGAGCGATATGTCAAATTATTTATTTGTTTGACAGAAAGTTAGACTGTAATCTTAAAATATGTCGATCAATTTATTTTTTTGATAAAAAAAACAGTACCTACTGTAATCTTGAAATATGTCAAGTTAATTTTGTTGACAATAAACCTCAGGTACTGTAAAACTATCGCCCGCGAGATCGATTTCGACTGCATTCAGTCTACTTTCATCCTTCTTTTGCCAACTCCGTGCTTCACTTCCCATACATAAGGGCTGGAACCAGGACTCCGTTGTGTACTGCCATTTCAAGTTAGAGTACAGTTTAAATAAGAGTATTGTTGGGTAATATATCCAAAATAAAACAAGGTTTTTGTTGGATTGAATTCTACATTTATTTATGTATATCTTGTATATTATACTATATAATATACCTGAAGCGGAGGGCTGATCACCTTTCCTTCATGTGTTAACGATCAAGATAACACTGCGTTTATATGATGCAGTGCCCTATGCACCATTGGGGTGCGGATAAGGGTTTGAAGAATGAATATCTTAATACGTGACGCGTTTCGTCTTCTTAGGACATTATCAAACACACATAAATAAACAGATATAAATAAATAAATGTAGAATTCAATCCAACAAAAACAATGTTTTATTTTGGATATATTACCCAACAATTCAATATGGAATTCTACCAACTGTCTGCAGTTACAATAAATAAATAAGAGTACATAAACCAGGAATAACTAGACAAAAATATGTTAAAAATATTTGAAATTAAAATTGTAAAATAATATGACTGTATAAAATATTTAATTTTTCTTACCTTTTTGAAATTAACGAAGATTTCTTCCACTTGTCCACAACAATATTAATTGGTCACTATTTAGCACTTTCAATGTCCTCAAATCGACAATTTTTTAAAAGAAAATCCGAATGTTTTTAATCTTTTTAAAAATATATTTAAAAAAATATTTTTTTAACCACGTGAGTCACTTGATGCATTATCAAAACTGCATTGGATTTCAATATTAAACATTTTTATCACAATTTTACAGTATATAATTTATACCTTATCTTACATATCTTATCTTGTAAGTAAATAACACAGTTAACCCCCCTACAACGTTGAAATAAGTCCTGCGTTATTGGGTTGAACGTTATATGGGGTATATGTTTTTAAATTGTATTTTAATTTAATTATAACTCATTTCAGTGATTTCCGCTGATTAAAATGTAAAAATACAATAAATAAAAAAAATAACACCCTATGATGTTCCCACGTCCCTTCGTCCGCCTCCATAGTGTAATGGCCAGCACGCTAGGCTACCTTCTGGACGTCCCGGGTTCGATTCCTAGGGGGGGGGGTCAAATAAATAGAAGTGATTTTTTCACTCTAGATTTTTGAATTATGACGTTCTTGAAAGGAGTGAGCGATATGTATCGCGGACAAACGTGACGTGACCACACGTAGAACGAGACCATTAAGTAGACTGACAACCAGGAGCTCGCTGCTCCAGGAGATCCAGCCACCATCGGGATCAGGTCTACCTCCCGTTACCACTAGCCGCATAGTGATTTTAATGAAATATTTAAAAAGTATAACGTAGCCATTGATCATTATTCTATATTAATGTAACGAAGCGATAAGTATTTTCTGTCATTGTTAAATATCATAGAATAAATTGTGAATCAATTAAGCAATCCATTAATTTAATTGGCATCTCCTTTTATAAACGCATATTCTGAGGAGAAATAAGTTGAGGTTTGGGAGCGCACCATAATCCGTGCAATCCATCATTCCCCCACAAACGAATTTAGAACGTTATACGAGGTGTTACCGTAGTTTAACAATACCTTCATACAGGATTAAGGGTTTTGCATTGTTTGATAAATGTATTAATCTGTTTTTGATACGTCTAATCCTTTTAAACCTTTATACAATAAATCAATTGTGACACGTTTTAATGTCCTTTCTTTTTTTCTTTTTTTTTTATAAAAAATTAACTGAAAAATGTTCGTATTATTGAAGGATTCGTATTTTAGCTATTGTCCGCCTCCGTGGTGTAATGGTTAGCATTTTAAGGTACCGTGCTGGAGTCCCGGGTTCGATTTCCAGGGGGGGGAGTGAAAACAAATATTTGTGATTTTACACTCTAATATTTATTCAATATTACCCTGGACTGGTACCTGAAGCGAAGTAAAAATAATAAGTAACTAAGTAAATGACGTTTATTTAGTTAGTTACAAATTATTTAAGTCGAGGCGTCGCATTTCGGGTTGTAACAGTCTAAAACTAGAAATTAGAGCATAATATTTATCGATTGTAACTACAGTTTTTTTAACCATATTTTTAATTATCTTTTTTCGCACATTTTAAGATCGATTCAATTTATTTTACCAGTTTTTTTTATTTTTTTATTTTAATTTTAATGAAATTTTGATTTTTAGGTAGTATTTGACCGGATCATACCAGGGCGGCATGAGAAACGAGGAGGTGAGGATTCACAGGTACTCGGTTTCCAGCTCAATTATTGAAAAAGTTATCCACTGAGCTATCCTTATATCGCTCACTCCTTTCAAGAACGTCATAAATCAAAAATCGTCAATTTTCAGTTGTCCGTGTTTTCGGAATGCCTAGAAAATGTAATATATCCCAGCAAAAGAGGCATATTTTTAACTTAATATTTACCCGCTACAGGGCAGAAAGTGTTGTTTTTGCATTTTGAAGAAAAGGTATTGTTTAATTATTTTTTAAATATATTAAATAGTTTTCAAATGGAGAAAAAACCTCCAGGTTTTTCCTAAAAAGATCTGTTGCACAATAAAAAGTTCAATAAGTGGCTTGATATTTACTTTTAATACATTGTATTATATTTTTAAACTTTAAAAACGTTCTCCTGAAAAATCAAGTTTTTTGATTTATGACATTCTTGAAAGGAGTGAGCGATATGTGTGGCTCTCTAGTCTCTCTGTCGTGACGTTTAGCAAGATGATTATTATTATATAATTTTTATTTGAAGCACTAACTTTGTGATTTTCCATTTTATAATTAAAATTTAACTTTGTTTGAAAATCACCATACATATTTTATTATAACTTAATTATAATGTCTACCGGTTTCCAAGCTAACCGCTTCTTTATCAAAATTGATTCATAATCTTGTTAATAGTTGATCAGTCTTGATAAAGAAGCGGTTAGCTTCGAAACCGGTAGACATTATAATTAAGTTATAATAAAATGTTTAAAGTGATTTTAAAACAATTTTTTTAATTAAATGATTATTTATTATTCAAGTTTAGCTGTGGCATTTCGGCTTGCAACAGTCTAAAACTAGATATTAATTTACAGGATGTTTTTATTTTAGGTGGTACTATTAGGGCAATTGACTGGATCGTACCAGGGCGGCATGAGCAGCGAGGAGGTGAGCAGTCGCGGAGTCGGTTTCCAGCTCAATAGTTGATACAGTTATTCATAGTGTTATTCCTAATAGCTATCTAGTCTCTCTGCCTACCCCTGCGTGAAGCAGTTTGACGTTTAGTTAGACAATTATTTATCATTCTAGCCATTTCGGCTTGCGACAGTCTAAAACTAGGAATTCGAGCATGATATTTTGATGTTTTAGGTGTTATTATTAGGGCGATTGACCGGATCGTACCAGGACAACATGAGCGGCGAGGAGGTGAGCAGTCGCGGAGTCGGTTTCTAGTCTCTCTGCCTACCCCTGCGGAAAGCAGTTTGACGTTTAGTTAGACAATTATTTATCATTCTAGCCATTTCGGCTTGCGACAGTCTAAAACTAGTAATTCGAGCATGATATTTTGATGTTTTAGGTGTTATTATTAGGGCGATTGACCGGATCGTACCAGGACAACATGAGCGGCGAGGAGGTGAGCAGTCGCGGAGTCGGTTTCTAGTCTCTCTGCCTACCCCTGCGGAAAGCAGTTTGACGTTTAGTTAGACAATTATTTATCATTCTAGCCATTTCGGCTTGCGACAGTCTAAAACTAGGAATTCGATATTTTGCATGATATTTTGATGTTTTAGGTGTTATTATTAGGGCGATTGACCGAATCGTACCAGGGTGGCATGAGCTGCGAGGAGGTGAGCAGTCGCGGAGTCGGCTCGCGGCTCAACAGGTAGGTCAGCTGGCGCTGGTCGGCTCTCGGGTGGGGCGCTCCGAGCGCGGGCACGGCCGGGGGCAGACTGGAGCGCCCGCGGGCCGGCCGCGCCGGCTGCGGAGGCCGCGCGCCACCAAACTGTGGGGACCACATCGCAACAATAATAACAATAATGGCCAATTATGGAGGTCCTCGCCAAAACGTTACATTTTCATTATAAATGATTTTGATTGGTCACGTTTTATTAAGATTTCGATAGAATACAGTAAACAGAACAGATTTGCATTTAAAAGATTCACCGACTACACTCGACGAAACTTCTGGATGCCGGTCAGTACCTGGGAGGAAGCCAAGGAGATAGCGCTTGATAGAGTGACTTGGAGACGTCTCGTGTTGGCCATATGCTCCACCTAGGTAGTCTTCTTCTTCCTTGCTTCATTTCAACTTATCATATTTGTAGACTGTTGGTGTCAGTTCTACTCGTCCTCAGGCTGTAGGTGCTTCTATCATGGACAACGTCACCTAGGCCATGGCTTCGAATCATGTTATCTTTCTGAAGCACCCATGAATTTTTTATCTTCCTCTATGTCTTTCGAGGAAGATCCATGGCGGTCGCCTGGTTTACAATATACACCATCCTAATTGCCTTTCCTCTACCTTACTATTGACGCCTGTTACAGCCAGGCTTTCACGAATGCGTGAACTCTTAATTTTGTGTCTAAAAGACACTCCAGCTGACCATCTAAGCAGTCATATTTTAGCAGTTTCTAGTTGCCTAGAGTAGGTGTTATGCATCGTCCAGCATTCGGAGCCATAGAGGAGTGCGGGTCTGACAATTGTTTGGTAGACTTTTCCCTTAAGCTTGACTGGCTTTTTGACTCGAATGAACTTGGGAAAAGAAGAAGACATTTGATCACCTCCAAGTCTCCCGAGCCACGGGTTGAGAGCCGCGAAGCCCTCGCCGAGTAGCCGTGAACAGCGCGACCTGCGCAGTAGCTGTGGGGACCACCCCGACCCTCCGCCCGCTACACCCTCAGGGTGGGGGGAGGGGGTGCTACGAGACGCAGATAGGCTCAGATTGTCCACCCGTCAAATCGCTACGTTACAATACACCCGTAAATCGGTCGTGTCGGACGAAATCTGGCAACATGTAAGGTCACTTTTTAGGTCAAAAACCCAAAAAAAATCCAATTTTTTTATTTCTTTAGTTATAGTTTAATTTAGCTTATGTAGTCTTTAAAGTGTACCATTATTATTACTATTTTTATTTTATTATTTATTTGGTTAGGTTATATTAAATCTAGTCTCTCAATATTTCCAATTATTATATATATTTTTTTCATTTCTAGCTAAGCTAGCTTATATGATATTACATTTAATACAAGCAATCTTTTATCACTTTATTTACACCATGTATGTACTTTATATATACATATGTACATCTTCTTACAGTAAACAAAACATTTATTTTTATTGTAAATTCTTTCAGACTTTTTTCATTCTTCATACATTCAGGCATCTCATACATTTTCAAACCCTAAAATATTGTACAATTTTGCGACTTTTTTAAAAAAATAGGTCATATTTGATCCTTGGAATATTTAGGTAATTTATCGTTAAAATTAATATATAAAGATAAGCATATAATATATAGGTTTCTTTTCTAAAGATTTTAGTTGAGTTCTTCTCTCATTTTTTTTTTCATTCTACTACTACTACTACTACTACCATCACGCCGTTTCCCCGCAGGGGTAGGCAGAGAGGATGGAACGCCACACTCTTCTGTCCTGACACACACTCCTCGCCTCCTTCACATATAGACATCTAGTCATACATGCCCTCCGATTACGCAGACTTTTGACACCGCCAGATTTTAGTTTCTGATTGATCTGATCGTGCCAAGTCTTTTTCGGTCGTCCACGTTCAGTTTTCCCTCTCACATTCGCCACATATATTTTCTTAGTCATTCTCTCGCTATCCATTCGCTCCACATGTCCATACCACCGCAAAGAGCTTTTTTTTTGTTAAGTACCTATTCTCATAAATTAATTTTGAATAATCTCTTATTTATTTCAATTTCCTTTATTTGTTAAAACTAATATGGTTGAGCAGTAATCTACATGTGGAATAATTATTGTTTTATAAATGAGTTCTGCAGTATGTTCAGTTAACTCATTCTTTAATCTGCAAACAAAGAATATTTTTCAGATATTTTTTTTATATGCATGTTCAAAATTTGCATTTAGGGTTAATTTTTAATCCAATATTACACCCAAATGTTTCATTTCATTCACTTTTTCGACAGTTTCGCCATATACAATATATATATATATATATATGTATATATATATATATATATATATATATATATATATATATATATATATATATATATATATATATATATATATATATATATATATTTTTTTTTTTATTTATTTTATTTTTTATATATCACATCCACTTCCAGATCAGTCGTAAGCCCTGTAAATTCCGAAACACTTATATATTCCCTTGCCAATAAATTATATTGGCAAGGGAATATATAAGTGTTTAATATATAATTATATATATATATATATATATATATATATATATATATATATATATATATATATATATATATATATATATATATATATATATATATATATATTTTATTTTATTTTTTATATATCACATCCACTCTCAGATCAGTCGTAAGCCCTGTAAATTCCGAAACACTTATATATTCCCTTGCCAATAAATTGCTTCGATCGTGAGGTATGAAAGAAAATGTAGAAGTCTGTAATTAAATTACTGATTCCCAAACCTATTTGACTTGACGCCTATTTTTCAGCGTCGATATTTTTCATCGCCCGCCTTTTGAAAGCTTTGTCTTTTACGATTAAACGTAGCTAAGCACGCTAACCCTTGCACCACGGAGATGGGATTATATTCATGGATTTATGACATTATATTTCACCTTAATATATAATATAATAATAATACATACATATCGTAGTCGTACAGGAGAAAGTGACCAACGAACAAAACGTAAAATGTTCAGGAGGGCCATTCAAGTCACTTTTGCTTGGCAAGAAAATAAACATCAATGCAGTTAGTCATTTTTAACAAGTCAATATATTATACTTCCAAGTTTAAACTCCTTTGGGATTTTTTCAGGGCTATATTAAGCTCCTAAGATATCAAATAGTCAATGATCACGTTTTTGTAAAAAAAATGTTCTTGGTCACTTTCTCCTGTATGACTACGATATATTCAATGTTAAAAACATATTTTTGACAGTCTCTTATCAGCCATTTGACTCCCAAATTGACCCAGTATTACCCGTATTGCAATTTTCCCTCATCGCCCGCAAGAGGGCAATAATGTCGCCCGCCCAGTTTGGGAATCTGCGGTTTAAATAATGAAGGTGTTTATAAAGTTTCACAGCATTACTGGTGAAGTTAAATTAAGTTTTTCCGGTAAAAGCTCCAAGTTTTCGGACTTTTAATTGTGAAATGCTTTGAAAATGTACAATTTTGTTATTGGCTTTTAATTCCCTCTGAAATTGGTTTCAACCTTTGACCCTCCGTTGGCTTTCTTGGGGCTCTTATTTTCGGATTATTTATTAGTGTCATCATATTTTATGCTGTATATTTAAATTTTTTTATTTATTTCAAAACATATCGCTCACTTCTTTCAAGAACGTCATAAATCAAAAAACTTGATTTTTCAGGAGAACGTTTTTAAAGTTTAAAAATATAATACAATGTATTAAAAATAAAATCGAGCCACTTATTGAACTTTTTACTGTGCAACAGATCTTTTTAGGTAAAACCTGAAGGTTTTTTCTCCATTTAAAAAATATTTAGTATGTTTAAAAAAATAATTAAACAATACCTTTTCTTCAAAATGCAAAAACAACACTTTCTGCCCTGTAGCGGGTAAATATTAAGTTAAAAATATGCCTCTTTTGCTGGGATATAGTACATTTTCTGGGCATTCCGAAAACATGTACAACTTAAAATTGACGATTTTTGAATTATGACGTTCTTGAAAGGAGTGAGCGATATTACATACATACGTCATATATATATCGCAGTCATACAGGAGAAAGTGACCAAGTGCATTGTTTTACAAAAACGTGATCATCGACTATTTGATATCTTACTAGCTTAATATTGCCCTGAAAAAATCCCAAAGGATTTTAAACTTGTAAGTATAATATATTGACTTGTTAAAAATAACTAACAGCATTGATGTTTATTTTCTTGCCAAGCAAAAGTGACTTAAATGGCCCTCCTGAACATTTTACGTTTTGGTAGTTGGTCACTTTCTCCTGTACGACTACAATATATAATATTCCCGATGAGTAATTTCTATTTCTCATTTTGGGACATGGGATTAAGGTTAACAAGACTGAATATTCATATTTTACATCATATTTTTATTTTTTATATCTACCTACTGTGTTCTTTACAGTACCCTTTTTTTTTAAAGGTATGAACCGCAAAGCCTCTATTAGAGTCTTGTCTGCAGGTAGGATAATAAGGATGGGGAAGGTAAATGTAAAAAATACACAAACACCCAGACCAATTGAAAATAAATATTTCTAAAATTTAATTTTCACTTGGCGGAAATCGAACCCGCGACGCCAGTTTCGCAGTCGAGCGTTTACCCAACTATGCCTGTCTATAACCTTAAATAAAATTTGTACCCACACACAGGTTTTTTATTCTTGTAATTATATTTTATCCGCCTCCGTAGTGTAATGGTCAGCACGCTCGGCTACCGTTCTGGAGGTCCCGGGTTCGATTCCAAGGGGGGTCAAATAAAAAGTGATTTTTCACTGTGATATTTATTCAATATTACCCTGGACTGGTACCTGAAGCGGAGGGCTGATCACCTTTCCTTCATGTGTAAACGATCAAGATAACACTGCATTTATATGAAGCAGTGCTCTATGCACCATTAAGGAGCTTATAAGGGTTTTCTAATTATTTTTATATGATTATATTATATTGTGAAATAAAAAAATGGAAAAATAAAACAAATATTTGAAATTATAAAACAATTTATTGTGGCTGACATACATTACAAAACTGAAGGCAAAAACACAGGGTGTTCATGATGTTACTTAACAAAACGTACACAAATAAAATCCTTAAGTTTCAATAAGTTAAAAATAAATATTTATTAATAACACATAAATCTATACATTTCAATAACGTGTGATTAAAGAATAAGAGGAAATTATATTTGTGACTTCAACAGAAAACAGACAGCGGGAAAGCACATATCGCTCACTCCTTTCAAGACAATTTTCAGTTGTACATGTTTTCGGAATGCCCCGAAAATGTACTATATCCCAGCAAAAGCAGATATTTATTTTTATTGCATTTCATTATTTTTTAATGTTTAAAAAATGTTCTCATGAAAAATCAAGTTTTTTTATTTATGACGTTCTTGAAAGGAGTGAGCGATATCTACAAAATATTCATATTTACTGACCAAGTCAAAATTTGAAGAGATGTCAACTCTAGGCACTTTTTCGACTTTGTGAAACGTGCCAAACATTTAAATTGAATATTATTTTTTGACATCTCATCAAAGATGAAGAAGAGTATGGAAGTCTGGGCATTTACGGGGCTGACGACCGTCATAGGCTGGTCTAAGTGATCACTTTACACACGTGTAGCATTCACCAATCCTACCCATTATTGATAACCACAGTACTCAAATTCTTGGAAGTTCTATATATATATGAACCAACTTTAAAACATTATTCTTGAATCACTAGAACTTCGCTAGAGACATCTGTTGGTGAGATGAAAAGAAGCTTTTCATTGAGCAGAAACTCTTTTATTAGTAAAATGATATGAAAATAACTCCTGTAATTGGAGAAACGTGCCAAACATTTGAATTGAATATCTTGCTAGTTACATTTCATTAATATCATTTTAATTGAATATCTTGCTAATAATTTTTCATCGATACGAATTGAATGTGATAACTTACAAATTAAAAATACACATAATATATTTTATTTATAATTATGTGTATTTTTTTATATGCCAAATGTGAAAGATGTTATTTTTCTGATATTGCACTTGGGATGGATTGGAATTTTTAAAAAAAAATTATGCAGTTTGTAAAATTTTGAATACGAAATACCAATTCTAATAAAAATATAGACGCAAAAGATGTTTTTTATTTAAAAATCACACAAATTCAATAATAATTACCATTTATTTAAATTACTTAAAAAACAAATAAGTGGGGTCAACAAACATAGACGTGAAAAAGTACAAAATTAAAAAATCTAGACATAATATTTAAATTGCACATTAAAACAATTTTTTATAACGAAATACATATCGCTCACTCCTTTCAAGAACGTCATAAATAAAAAATCGACAATTTTCAGTTGTTTATGTTTTCGGAATGCCCAGAAAATGTACTATATCCCAGCAAAAGCGGCATATTTTTAACTTAATATTTACCCGCTACAGGGCAGAAAGTGTTGTTTTTGCATTTTGCAGAACGGGTATTGTTCAATTGTTTTTCAAATATACTAAATATTTTTCAAATGGAGAAAAAACCTTGAGCTTTTACCTAAAAAGATCTGTTGCACAGTAAAAAGTTCAAAAAGTGGCTTCATATTTATTTTTAACACATTGTATTATAATATTTAACATTAAAAACGTTCTCCTGAAAAATCAAGTATTTTGATTTATGACGTTCTTGAAAGGAGTGAGCGATATATGTATTAAATACATTTTTTAGCTTATTATCGAATTTGATATAAAATATATTACGTCACTTTTTAAAATTAAATAATAAATAAATAGTTTTTTTTTTATTAATTCATGATTGCACTGTTCCAACAATAAGAATATATAATAAATAAAACTGATAAAAATAAATAATACGTGTAGTCAGTGGCGTACGTTGCAAATAGGCACATAAAGAGTGCTTACCCCCTTTTTACTAGCATAAAAATATAAATTCATTTCGCCTCCATAGAACAATACTATGGTGGAAAGGGAGGTCTCGGGTTCAATTCCCAGGGGGTTTAAAACAAATATAAATGTTTTTTTTCCTCTAGTATTTAATATTACTCTGCAGCGTGAGACTGATCACCTTGCTTGCCTTCATATAATCAACGATCAACATTTTATCAATCTGATGCAGTGCCCTACGCACCATTGGATGTGAATAAGGGTACGAAGATATATTGAAAATTCCATTAAAAAATTAATAAAAACTTTAAGTGGTATTACATAAAGTGAACGATGAACGATAAGGAGAGTGTTTATTATCATACCACAAAGTTACAATGATTTTAAAATAAATTGATTGATTTGTGTGCGACTAAGGACAGTTGCATTCAGAGAACGATTTTGTAGATCCTTTCAAAAATTAGCTCAACCTACCTACCCTGGTTTAAAACTCCTCGCACGCCACTGTACACAGTTGTCCCTAGGTCAATACCAAAGCGGGGTAACGTTCCTAAAAAGGTCCCGAATTGTGACCCAAATTTATTAATACAACCAAAAATACCAATTGCATTAATAACATTTTGGGTGTGTTTAAATTCTTGCTCACAAATCTGGGTTTCTTCACTTAGGTGTTATTTTTAAACTTTTACATCTCACCGCAGATGAAGAATATGGAAATCTAGGTATGTACAAGGGCTCACGACACGTCATAGGCTGATTTAAGTGATCACTTTATTCTCCAGTATCGTTAATAATTCTACCAACAAAAATAACAAACAAAAATTTTATATATATATATATATATATATATATATATATATATATATATATATATATATATATATATATATATATATATATATATATATATATATATAAGTGATTTTTTCACTCTTATATTTATTCAATATTACCTTGGACTGGTACCGGAAGCGGAGGGCTGATCACCTTTCCTTCATGTGTTAACGATCAAGATAACACTGCGTTTATATGATGCAGTGCCCAATGCACCATTAGGGTGCGGATAAGGGTTTGAATGAATATATATATTTGTATAATTGACACGCCATTTTATGTAGAGTACAAAACAGGACTTTAAAAATAAAGGATATATATACAAGTTCCAAATTTTGAGTTGTGTGGTTGTAAATCATGGGTAGAATGGTGAATATTACACGTGTATAAAGTGATCGTTTAAACCAGTCTACGACGGGCCGTAAGCCCTGTGAAAACCCAGACATTCATATTCTTCTTCATCTATGTTGAGATGTCAAAATTACATAGACAAGATAAATGGTTTAGTTAAAAAAATTACTGTCCCTAATTTTTTTTTCTTAAAAAAATAAATTTATATGAAAATTTCATAAGATTCACAAACTTTTAAAGCTAATTAATGATTATTTTTAATTTTTCAATAATTATTTTTCGATAACACAACCAGAAAATTGTCAAATTCGTCAGATACTTCAAATTACATTACCCTTAGATAAATGGCAAAATATAAAACTAGGAAAAGTCAAGGACAAAATATAACAGCATTAAATCTATATATTTTCTTTGCTTAGTGACTGATAATCTTAAAAACATTTTAAAATACTTAAATTGTGACATATTCCGATATTTCAAGAGCAATAATCATTGTATTTATTATAAAATAAAAACATATGCTGAGAAAAAAAACAAAGGTGCTAATTGTGCGATTCTGCAAAACTTATTAACCCGATGGTTGCCAGAGACGAGATATCTCGGCAAATGGCGGAGTGCCCGTATGGCCAGAGACGAGATATCTCGTCAGTACTTTTGATGACGTATTACTCCGCAGTTTTAACTCATATTGACAATCTGTCAAAAACGGAACATACATTGCCATCAGTTGAAGTTGTCACAAAATATTTTATAAAGTTTTTAAATACTTTTAAGTGATTTATCGGTATCACTTTCAGCTGACAGTTGACAGATGTCATTAGGGCTACCACGCAAACCACTTGAAATATTGATTATTTTAATCGATTGTTTTGAACGCCAGGGGTTTTCATTTTGCTCAATTTTTTGTGTTTTTCTTATTATTTTAAAATATTCCATTGATAAATAATAGTTGTGTGTTAATATTAAATTTAATAAAAACTTGCGTGTGCGACTTAGTGTGACAACCCTGAAAATTTGAAACTGGTTTAACTTCAAGAATAAAACTCTAACAATCGATGCGGGATATAATATTTGGTAAGTAAATTATAATTCAATAAAAACAACAAAAAAAAAATCTTTAGACAACTTTTTTTTTTCAAAAAAATACTTGGCCTGTTGAGCACTGCGGCGTAATTTATTTGCGGCTATGAAAAGGTTAAGAGTCTAAAATGTAGCACGGTGTTGAATTGTGTAAAAAATCATTACTCAAAAATACAGAAATGTCACAAACATAACCTAGCTTTTATAAATACATAAAAATATGTAACATTCTTCATTAAACTAACATCACACAAAATTCATGAAAAATATTCGATAAATAATATTATTTATTACAATTAATATACTATATCTTTGTTCCTTAAATAAGAGATTAATTAAATTCTTATGTACATACATATATTCAATTATTTTTTTTATACTCCATACATATAATTTTGCTAGAATAATTATGTAATATGTTAAATATTCTTTAATTTTATTGAGCAGTGTTTAATAAATAAATATAAATCACCTTTTTCCACTAAGAATTACTAAAAATAATTACCAATAAATAATTTTTAAACCTGTTCAAAGCGACGTAGCATTATACGCCAAGAAAACGTTTGAGGTTATGAACTGTCAAGTCAACGACTGAACCGGCGATGTTTTTATTTATTTATTAGCAGTCTATATTAGGTGGTATGAAATCATATTCTTTTGATTCGCGATGCTTTCAACTAGAAATGCACCAATGTCTGGCGCAAGTAGTATTTTAAATTTAAAATAAATTTCTAAATAAACTCGACAGAGCATTTTGCTAGCAAAAAATAGCACCAGAAACGGAGTGCAAAATGTAAACAATACGGAATTTCTACAAAAAACGCTTTGGGAATTGCCAATATCCTATCGCAATAAAAGAAAATGAATCATAATTAAAATAATAAATCGAGAATAATCATAGACTTTGAAAAAGCAGTGTTTGAAAAAAAACTAGAAATCATAGACAAAAATGGTTCGGATACCAGGTACCTACTTATGAATTATTCAAAACCACTGCCTTCGTCTATGGGTGGAGATTGACCGGAGCCATTCGGTCGTAACGTAACACGTTACGATGCGAGCATTCGTATAGTCAGTACAGCGAGCCGAGAGCTCCATCCATAGTTTCGGATGCTCGCTGATGCTCGCCGCTAGCGATGTTACGACGTTTTGTTATGACGAAATGCTCCGGTCAGTCTCCACCTAAAGGCTGCACAAAAAAACAAGATGAGATAACAACAGATTGACATTTGTTGAGGAGTTCACTGAAGACGTATACTTCCACCAGTTGTGTTCAACTTATACTCGGAAAACATATTCAAAGAGCCACTTCATTCAAGAACATCTGATTAGATAGTAGTGATAAACGGGCAGATAATTCATAATAATATATAATATATATCGTAGTCGTACAGGAGAAAGTGACCAACTAACACTATACACATAAAATTTTCAAGAGGGCCACTTAAGTCACTTTTGCTTGGCAAGAAAATAAATATCAATGCAGTTGGTCATTTTTAACAAGTCAATATATTATACTTTCAAGTTTAAAATCGCTTTGAGATTTTTTCAGGGTAATATTAAACTAGTAAAATATAAAATAGTCAATAATCACATTTTTGTAAAAAATGCACTTGGTCATTTTCTCCTGTATGACTACGATATGCCGATGACAATGTTATTCATACTGGCAACATAGAAGGTTTACAAAAATGATTGAATGCAATCAAAGACAGAAAAGATGAATAGTAACGTTGAAGTACTGCGTAGAGCAAATGCCCAGAGAGAATTGTTCACAACAATCAAGCTATGTAAAATTTGGTATTTTGATCACATAATAAGAGGTGAAAAGTATGCCATCCTACAACTGATCATAAAAGGGAAGATTGAGGGTCGCTGAGGGGTTGGAAGAAGGCAGCTTTCCTGGCTTCGGAACATTCCAGAGTGGACCGGGATGAGAGGTGTGGAGGAGCTGTTTCGTGGTGCCCAGGACAGACAAGGTTTCTCAAGGTCAACGTCAGGGTGACCCGGCAGGAACATGGAGAAGAAAAGACAGAAACTAATTGTGTCTATAACCAAATATGTGATCGTCAGTAAAGCTTAACATTTGGCAGTGTACGTCTTAAAATGGGAACAAATCGCTCACTCCTTTCAAGAACGTCATAAATCAAAAATTGTCAATTTTCAATTGTGCATGTTTTCGGAATGCCCAGAAAATGTACTGTATCCCAGCAAAAGAGGCATATTTTTAACTTAATATTTACCCGCTACATGGCAGAAAGTGTTGTTTTTGCATTTTGAAGAAAAGGTATTGTTTTAGTAATTTTTTTTTAATATTCTAAATATTTTTCAAAAGGAGAAAAAACGCTCAGGTTTTACCAAAAAAGATCTGTTGCACAGTAAAAAGTTCAATAAGTGGCTTGATATTTATTTTTAATACATTGTATTATATCTTTAAACTTTAAAAACGTTCTCCTGAAAAATCAAGTTTTTTGATTTATGACGTTCTTGAAAGGAGTGAGCGAAATGTATTAGAAAAAGTGCTTCGATATACATAGCTGGTGGCCAGTGAGACCATTCCCATCAAGTTATCATTGAAAATGCTTCTTTAAAATGTGGCTTTAACCTCAATCTACTAATAATTCGTATTATGCTAAATCTTTTCGGTGCTTCTCTATGGTATCCTATGCCAACTATGGACTCTCTCCCGAGCTACCACTAGGAATTTTCATGTTAAAACGTGTTAAAGATGTCTACTTTGAAGCTTGTATTGGAAAATATGATACATATTTCCTTGAAATATACATAGCTTAATCAATTTCTTAATTATTCACCCTTTTTGATCCTTATATTACAATTAATTTTATTAAAAAAATACCATTTTTATCTCCGTATATGGAATATTGACAGGCATCATGTAAAACGTGACTGACGGCATTACAGCTCCTATCTTTATCTGACTATAGGCTGACACTCACTGCTTTCAAGAACGTTATAAATCAAAAATTGTCAATTTTCAGTTGGCGTGTTTTCGGAATGCCCATAAAATGTACTGTATCCCAGAAAAAGCGGCATATTTTTAACTTAATATTTACCCGCTACAGGGCAGAAAGTGTTGTTTTTGCATTTTGAAGAAAAGGTATTGTTTAATTATTTTTTTAAATATATTAAATGTTTTTCAAATGGAGAAAAATCCTTCAGGTTTTACCTAAAAAGACCGTTGCACAGTAAAAAGTTCAATAAGTGGCTTGATTTTTATTTTTAATACATTGTATTATATTTTTAAACTTTAAAAACGTTCTCCTGAGAAATCAAGTTTTTTTATTTATGACGTTCTTAAAAGGAGTGAGCGATATCAGGGATGCGTTTGAAGCAATTTTGATTTGTTTAAAATAAGTCATTAAACGTGATTCAATAATACAAGCGCTAATCTAAACAAATTATAATAAAAACTATTAATTAATATTAACTTACTAAAATAATATATAACATAATAAAAATAACAATTGGAAGACTTTGTAATATTTGCCGTTTTCATTTTTCTTAAAGTCTACTCTCATAATTTGCTAAATATCTTTAAATATGTATAATATGTAATAGGTTTAAACATAAATTACTTAAATAGACTAAGTAAAAATAATTTTAAACACTAATGCAACTTTATTATATTACTTTTTATGTATATTTGTTTTTTATTATTTATTCTGTAAGACGCTGTATTATTCACCCTACGGATGATATAGACGGCCCCTACGTAAAGTACTCCATCTGCAAATCTGTTACTTTACAGGAGAGAGCTTAGAAGATTTTTTCAATGTATTTTTTTTATTTATAAACGGTTTTATCTGAAATTCTAAACTAGTATTGTACATTCAAAAACACAATAAAATAATGTATTAAATCGTTTAAAACTTTATGCTTTGTTAAAATTAAGTAGTTAGCGTTTTAGGAGTTCAGTTCATTTAGAAAATTCGATGTAGATAGCGTCTTATACGCCTGAAAACTAGGCGTAATTTATTTTATACATTTTTTGTTTGTTTATATATGTAGATAACGGTTAGTTGATTACATACAGCAAATATCTCAAAATTGACAAAAATGTAGTTAGAGCACTTTACATAGGGCACGTCAATATATCAGCATATTATATGTGTTTCAATCAGTTCAATTAATTGAAAAGAATGTCAATTTATCTTGAGTGTTGTAATAAATTGATTGTTTGCGTTTTCTGAGTGACAGGAAAATTATATTTTTACTGTTCAAATTTTCGTTAACAAATGATGGATTTCACTTTTTACAGTGCTTAGGAGTTTTTTATTAAAAGTTTAAATTTTCAAGAGGCCTTCATATTCCCAAACTCTATAAATTTATAAACATATCTATGTCCAGATTTAGATTAAAAAAAAAGGAAAATGGCATAACGAAATAAACTGTGATTTGTCAAAATTTGTAATATTAAATTTAAAAAAAAGACTAAATTGGCAAGAATTTTTCTCAAACATCAGACTATCTATAGAAATAAAAATGTTAATGATTGTTTGTTCAAAATCTTAAATCTCCTAACGTAATTCACTGATTTCTTTGAAATTTTGACACAACATTGCATTCAAATGCACCTGTTTTTTTATATACCTGTGACAAGCAAAAATATTTTTTACCGTAATGGCAGCGCCATCTGTTGTCGCAACAGCATCACGCGCAATACTAAACGCCGCTCATGGCGGACAGCATACTTCTTGATAGTGATTTACGTCACTTTACGCATGACTAGACGTTTATTTTACTAAGGTAAGGTCAAAATGTAAGGTAAGTCGGACTACATGGTAAAATAATAAATTATTATTTTGGTAGTACTGTGATTATCAATTCATTTACTCATTTTTTATTCCTGATCAATATTTAATAAAAAAATAAATATTGTATCAATACATCAGACATTGACAGCCATCAGGCATGACATGAAAATGACGGATAATGGCTATTATAGCTGACTATCAAACTTGCTAGCAACGGATGTGTATGGATAATTGAGTTTTTTTTTTAATCGGCCTTTAAACACCATCGAAAAATATAAAAACAGCGGTGCCAACATACAACGACATGAATTAGTGCTATCAAGTGTCTGAACGACCTCTATATTATCTTAAAGTCTGTGCAAAACATAATTATATACACATCAATACATAAAACAATTTAATATAAATAAGTACGTACGTAAGTAATTATTTTACGAGATTGACTGCAAATTACATTTGAGCAATATTTATACAGTAATATAAAAATTCAATCATTCAACCTTCCAGAGAGTGAGTAGAAACCTTATCTTTGTATAATTATTATTTTTTTTTAAATTCAAGAGAAATATTTGTGTTTTTATTATACACAAAAATACTTCAATTTCATATTTCTGTAAGCCTAAGCGGTTCATAATAATAAACCGCTAATAAGAAATAGGTATCAAATTGTGGGAGAGTGCGTTCAAATCGAGAAACTCTGACTCAAGAGTCTGCGACACTAACCACGGGACCACAACCCGACACAAATTCTAAAAGAATTGTGATTAAATCTTGTAGATCTGTTTCAAACGCTGTCAAATTTATTTATTTTTTAAAAATAGGCCTTATAGTGACATCTGTTGTCTTCTTTATAAAGTTTTTTTTCAAGCCTTGCAAAGAGGCCGGTATTACAGATATCTGTAATACCGGCTTCACAATTTAAATTTGAATAAAATGTTCATTTGTTTTGTCCATTGTTTGACATTTTTGAAATTAGTTTTATTATGATTGTGATAAGATTTTTATTCAAAATATCATTGTTTGGTTATTTTAAATTATTGTAATATAATTTTGTTTGCAAGAACTCGCTGGTCAGATACAGGTTAGTTCAAAATAACTCACTCACCGAAAGGTCAAAGGAGAAATATGTAACCTAAAAAAAAATATTAATATAAATAGTTCTATCTATGATAATTATTTATGATTAGTATAAAATTCATCTATAAATTATTTATTCCGTATAAAGGTAATAACAACTTATCATTAAATATATTGTATATTATACATATATCGCTCACTCCTTTCAAGAACGTCATAAATAAAAAATTGTCGATTTTCAGTTGTGCATGTTTTCGGAATTCCCAGAAAATATACTATATCCCAGTAAAAGAGGCATATTTGTAACTTAATATTTACCCGCTACAGGGCAGAAAGTGTTGATTTTGCATTTTGAGGAAAAGGTATTGTTTAATTATTTTTTTAAATATACTAAATATTTTTCAAATGGAGAAAAAACCTTCAGGTTTTACCTCAAAAGATCTGTTGCATAGTAAAAAGTTTAATAAGTGGCTTGATATTTATTTATAATACATTGCATTATATTTTTAAACTTTAAAAACATTCTCCTGAAAAATCAAGTATTTTGATTTATGACGTTCTTGAAAGGAGTGACGATATATTAAAATATGAGATTCAAAATAATTATAATATCTCTTTCAAATTTCTCACAGTTTAAACATATTGATAGATGTTTCAAAATTTGAATGGTCTTCATTTCGAGGTTCTAAAATACATAATTTAATACATTTGAAGAAAAACAGTATTGCATTTTGACCATTCATTGACTTGGAAAAGGTCTGGATTTGAATAACGCTTAGTTATTTAATTATCATTGACTGTTTGCAAAGGCAGAATATAAATATCATAAATTAATAACAGATTTATATTATTATCCACTGACACTTCGTGATGGAATTGTTACCGACATCACCAGTCTGATGATGTTGGTAACGACGAAACCCGGTCGCTGGTCAAATAAAAATAAAGTGGAAAAGCTAAAAATATTGGTTTTAATCTAATAATATATTAAATTAATAACGTTCTTTGATATGTGTGGCTTTAAAGAAATGCTTAACACAAAATATTTTTTTAATATATATATATATATATATATATATATATATATATATATATATATATATATATATATATATATATATATATATATATATATATATAAAACCCTTATCCGCACCCCAATGGTGCATAGGGCACTGCGTCATATAAACGCAGTGTTATGTTGATCGTTTACACGTTTTAGGAACCTACCTGAAGCAGAGGGCTGATCACCCTTCCTTCATGTGTTAACGATCAAGATAATACTGCGTTGATATGATGCAGTGCCCTATGCACCATTGGGGTGCGGATAAAGGTTAGAAAAAGTGTATATGCCACATGCGTCATCGTTCTACATCCATGTTTCACCAACCATTTTATGTAGTTAGATGATTATATACTTATACACTAGTTGACCATGAAGAGTTCCTCTTCTACTTATCCATTTTTCTGCAGGCTATATATGCCACATGCGTCATCGCTCCACATCTATTCATCAACCGTTTCACAAGTAGTTGGGTGACCTTCACATGCACCCTAGTTGACCATGAAGAGCTCCAGGTAGCGGCTAGGCATGGGCGGCTGTGTGTGCGTGGTGATGGCGTGGTGGTGGTGCGAGGGGGGCGCGGGCAGGGGGGCCGCGGCGGCGAGCGGGGGCGGCGGGTGCGGCGCGGAGAGGGGGTCGAACTGCATGCCCAGGGGGCTCCCCGCCATGGGCATCACTTCGGGCACCTGGAAAACGGGCATAACACAAGTAAGTTCCACCGATGTTGTTTGTCGGTTCGACACTTTGTGAAATAACATTATTTTTTATTTGTTTAACCTAGCAGGGGGATCTAAATCCCTCATATCGTAGTCGTACAGGAGGACCAACTAACAAAACGCAAAATGTTCAGGAGGGCCATTTAAGTCACTTTTGCTTGGCAATAAAATAAACATCAATGCAGTTAGTCATTTTTAACAAGCCAATACATTATACTTCCAAGTTTTAAATCGCTTTGGAATTTTTTCAGGGCAACATTAAGCTAGTAAGATATCAAATAGTCAATGATCACGTTTTTGTAAAAAAATGCACTTGGTCACTTTCTCCTGTATGACTATGTTATGCTCATCATCTTTACTAACCATGTGTGCCGGAGCGGGTTGATATATGTGAGTCGGAGAAACGGGAGGACTTGGGTATCCCCAGTAGAAGAGCGGCGCCATAGGCGGAGGATAGAACGCCCGCACACCGCCTGCAAACGGTGATCCTGGAGTCGGGTACACTGCGCCCGGAAGCATGCCGCTGTGCCCTGGAACTGTTAGTTCAATAACAATCAACAAGCAAACTCGACAAACTGATAACATTGTTACAGCGTAACATTTGTGATAACTTGATCTATGACCTAAAGCGCCTGCTAGCGGGTACAGCAGGGGTGTACGCAAGGGAATGTTTATGCGTAGATCTAATTCCTATTGACATTAACACAAAAGAGACTGAATATACATGTTTTTGTATTGTCAAATGAGTATTCATTACCAATACCATAGCCATAATAACATACTTGGGACGGGAAAGGTATTTCTACCTGTTGGATCAATTGATGCTTAAGGACGGGAAGGGTATTTTTACCTTCTGCGCCGGCCTCATTTCAGACGCAGAAAAGAAGGAATATCCAATGTTTTTATATGAATATTATATACCAATCTCTTTGTTAAGGTCTTAACCATATGTACATAATTATAAAATCCTGTCGCCAGAGGTCCACAGACGTAAAAAACACCTGTCCGAAATGTATAATATATAAATATACAGATAGAATAAGGAACACCAGGATAAGAGAAATATGCGAGATGGAAGATGTCGTTAGGTGGGGAAGGCAACGAAGAAGACAGTGGTATGCGACATACAAAATTGTGAGACATCTCTCGGGATAATTATGACAAATAATAATACAAATCCTTTTTTTTTTAATGAGAAAATGTTGCATGCGGGGTACTACTGGTGTTGAAAGGTTAACACGAGAACCGTCGACATGTAAGTACTACACTTGAAAACTAATGTTTGATTTGGAATTCTAATAATGAGCAGAATGGTGGAGGTTACACAAGTGTACAAAGTGATCACTTAAGCCAGCCAGTGCAAGGTCGTAAGCCCTGTGAATGCCCAGACTTCCATGTTCTCAGATGCTTCATCTCTCTTATCTGTTGAAACACCTAACATATGATGTACCGTAGAACGGGGCTACTTGAACTTTGATGTGTTACTTGAGCCCAGTACAAAACAATGATTTGAATCTGTATTTAGTCTACAATAATGAACGTATTGTGACAATAAGTGTCACCTGTCAGGGAAACAATGAATCATGTCAATACGTTCATTATTGCAGACCAAATACAGATTTTTTTTTTTTTGTACTGTGCTCAAGTAACGCATCAAAGTTCAAGTAGCCCCGTTCTATGGTACCTTGATATATCATTTTAGTGTTTGGTGCCGGCGATGAAATATTAAAAATTGTTAACCCTCGTTTCATACATACATCAGATTATGTGAAAAATACCATGTGAAACAGAATGAGGTGTATCCTCGCTTACAAATAAGTAGTTGAACATCAGAATGGAACTAATCACCAAATTTTCATAATTTTTCTTTGATTTTAACATACATGATTTAATTTGTATAAAAGGTAATTAAACAGCACACTTTTGTATTGAATTCCACTACTACTGACCCTTATCCGCACACAACTGTGCATAGGGCACTGCATCAAATTGATACAGTGTTAATTTGATCGTTATAACATGAAGGCAAGGTGGTCAGGCCTCTGCTTCAGGGTTTAAATAAATATCAGGGTAAAAAAACATGGTCTAAAATTTTCCTTTAACTAGTAAACAGTTTATCCCTCACGTGACTTGGGCAAGGAGTTTGTGTTGCATTGATGAGTGCTGCTCGGGATAATGGTATTCCAACTTGGTGGTATTGATTTGCCCGAGCAAAAATATATTTAAAAAATATATATATTTGTGTTTTTTTATTATTTACACAAATATTTCAATTTCATACTATTTCTGTGAGCCTAAGCGGCTCATTATTAGAAATAGGTATCAAATTATGGTAGAGTGGGTTCGAACTGAGAAACTCTGACTTATGAGTCCACGACACTAACCACGAGACCACAACCAGTTGTTCCCAGTTGTTTGGTGATGATTTCCTGCACCGACAAATCTACTTGCCATAAATCGACTGTTAATAAGTGGTTTACTCAAATTTTACGACATTTTTCACTTATTCTTTCTATCAAATTGATATTTATTTTGTTGTAATTCAAAATAATGATTATTTAATCCATTTTTAACCCTAACTAAACTATATTTGTAGATACAATGCCATTTGCGGATCGCACAATATTGACATATCGCTCACTCCTTTCAAGAACGTCATAAATCAAAATTCGTCAATGTTCAGTTATGCATGTTTTCGGAAGGCCCGAAAATTTACTATATCCCAGCAAAAGAGACACATTTTTAATTTAATATTTACCCGCTACAGGGCAGAAAGTGTTGTTTTTGCATTTCGAAGAAAAGATATTGTTTAATTATTTTTTAAATATACTAAATATTTTTTAAATGGAGCAAAAACCTTCAAGTTTTACTTAAAAAGATCTGTTGCACAGTAAAAAGTTCAATAAGTGGCTTGATATTTATTTTTAATCCATTGTATTATATTTTTAAAATTTAAAAACGTTCTCCTGAAAAATCAATTTTTATTTATTTATGACGTTCTTGAAAGGAGTAAGCGATATGTAGTAGCTGTGCGGAAAAGTGATTTATTGTCAAATGTCTCTTACATTCATTCCTAATAAACCAAACTCAAGTGCCATGTAACCGGCTCCTATTTTTAATGAATACTTTTGATTAAATTTCACATTTGAATTGCGTAGTCCGCCAGACGAATGTTTAGTTATTAAGGGTTAATTCAAGTTTTACTTGGCGCAGTTCTGTGCATTCTAATGTCAACGCTTGAGATGGGTTTTAAAAGAGCTATTTTTTCAAAAAAAATTGCCGTTATGTGAATCACACGTTATGAGAGGTTCCACTGTATTAATTAATTCACGGCATAATAGAAGAAGACAGAATCAATATATAGAATGGGGAAAGCGATGATACCAGATCCATTTTGATGTTCAACCGAAGATATTAGAATTATGAAATAATGAAAGTACACTCACCTCGGTTGCCCGACATTAACACGTACTTCCCATTCCCACCATAGGTCACCAAAACCAGCGAAACCAAAGGCTAGTCCAACAATACCATCCTAGCTAATAGGAGCTGATACATGTATACATTTACAAGGAAACACAGGACATTATATTATATATCGTGGGTATACTGGCAAAAAACATCAACTCTAAAATCCCTGTTTGAATAATCCCTGTTATTTATTTATTTTTATTAACATAAATTGTCGTCAAGAAAAGGCGATTCAGTTGGCTTGGCCATGTACTCCGCATGCCTCCCGAGAGCCTTAATCAAGCTTGCCTCTTTTACAAGGCATCAGGTTCGCGCCGCCCAGGACGACCACTGCTGACAATTCGTCGGCAGTTCTCGTCAGAACTTCGGGACGCGGATCTGACTTGGGAGGATGCAAGGGAGCTGGCAGCCGACAGAAAAGCCTGGAGACAGTTTGTGGACTCCATATGCTCCATCTAGGGAGCGGATATGGTTATATTAACATAAATTGTATACATTTATTTAAATCAACATATTAAAAAATGTATTTTGCAAAGACCCAGCAAGCCACCTTGTGTGTCTTGTCGGTGGAGTTCTTTTTGAATGCATTTTAAATTTTATATTTGAAGCACTAACTTTGTGACTTTCCATTTTATAATTAAAATGTAACTTTGTTTTAAAATTACTATAAATATTTTATTATAACTTAATTATAATGTCTACTGGTTTCGAAGCTAACCGCTTCTTTATCAAGACTGATTAATGAGTCTTGATAAAGAAGCGGTTAGCTTCGAAACCAGTAGACATTAAAATTAAGTTGTAATAAAATATTTATAGTGATTTTAAAACAGAGTTACATTTTAATTACATTTTATATTGTTTTTAACCATTTTAACCTAATATACACAAAAAAAGAGATAGAAAATAGGAACTATTTTACAATTTTCATAGAATAACTTCTGATCATTTACCCATTCCTTTATTTCACCTTTGTTCCATGTTTTATTTTGACGTCTAACATCCGTCGGCAACAAATTAAAAATGTGCGGAACGATATATTGCAGTGTTGGACTCCCATATTTATTGTTAATTCTTGGGACTACAAACCTTCGTTGTGTGTAAATCGTGTATAATGGTTGTGTAAATATACCGCTCACTCCTTTCAACAACGTCATATTTCAAAAATTGTCAATTTTCAGTTGTGCATGTTTTCGGAATGCCCAGAAAATGTACTATATCCCAGCAAAAGCGGCATATTTTTAACTTAATATTTACCCGCTACAGTGTAGAAAGTGTTATGTTTATAATTGTTCTTTTAAATAAATGTATATAATTTATGTAAATAAAAAAAAACTATAAATATAAGCTTTTAACCTGAATAAAATACCCGCGTTTAAACTTGTTGAATTTACTTGTAAAACCACAGTGTATTTTGCCAATTTATAGAACGTTGAAAACTTTATAATTTGCATCATTAAGTCAAAATTGGATATTTTGGAGTTAACATTTTTTGCTGGTACACTGAACAATATCTTTTTCATAATATTGGGTTCTTTTGATAAGTCTTGTAATGTCACCAAATGGTACCGTTTCCTCCTCATCGGCGGTGTAGCGGTCAGCACTATCGTGCTGTAGGCCTTGGGTCAATCCCGAGGGTGGTCAAATTATTTTTGTATTAATTTTTTACTGACATTTCTTGGTGGAACTGCTTGGTATATAAGAATAACTCTTAAGAATGACTTTTTAATAAATTTTTCAACCCTTAACCACTTTTCTAAGATAGAAATACCCAAAGAGACCATGTCGATACCACATTCGCTCACTCCTTTCAAGAACGTCATAAATCATAAATCATAAATTTTCAGTTGTGCATGTTTTCGGAATGCTCAGAAAATGGACTATATCCCAGCAAAAGCGGCATATTTTTAACTTAATATTTACCCGCTACAGGGCAGAAAGTGTTGTTTTTGCATTTTGAAGAAAATGTATTGTTTAATTATTTTTTGAAATATACTAAATATTTTTCAAATGGAGAAAAAACCTTCAGGTTTTACCTAAAAAGATCTGTTGCGCAGTAAAATGTTAAATAAGTGGCTTGATATTTATTTTTAATACATTGTAATATATTTTAAACTTTAAAAACGTTCTCCCGAAAAATCAAGTTTTTTGATTTATGGCGTTCTTGAAAGGAGCGATCGATTTGTTTTTACCATACTTATCAAAAGACCAAAGTGTATTAATACGGTGCCAGTTATAATACATACCCAATTCCACACTTAGAGTACACGACACGTGGTCGAAAATAAAGCAAAAACAGCAATTTCATAAATATACAAGCAATTTTTTTGTAGATTGATATTCATATACCGAAATGATATACAATGGAACCTTCAAAATACAACACAAGGAAAAAAATTAACTTACTTATTGATTTGGCGTTTAATTTGTAGAACTCCATTTTAATTTATGTATTAATTTTTAAATCGAATATTCGTTTAAAAATACCACAACTAGGCGAAACAATTGTCACAATATTAATTTTTATGCGTTTTTTAACAGTAAAATACAACCCAGTGGACTGAAAAAATCTGTGTTTGCTTTAAAAATGAATACATAAAATAATTAACTAACTAACCATCACACCGCTGCCAGCAGGAGTAGGCAGAGAGAATAGAGTGAGAAACCAATCTGTCTTTGTAAACAACATTCGCCTCTTCCACATTCATGCATCTCCTCGTAAATAATCGCTGATTATTCCCACTCCTGAATTAACCATGTCCCAGTATTTGAAGTAGGTACTTGATCGTGCCAAGTTTTCCTCGGTCTTCCTCTGCTTTTATTATCAACCATATTTGCCTCATAAATTTGTTTTTTTTTTCACTTTTTTTTCATTTTCATCCTTGCATCTTTTCATCCTCATCTCAGCCTTGCATTCTTTCCTTATATCACCATTCAAACATTAAAAAATCATACACCGTTTTGCCATACATTCGTCTGAGAGATTGCGCTTCTTTTGTCAACTCCATGCTTAACTTTCATCCATTAGGGACTCCATTGTGTACTGCCAGTTTAGAGTGATGAACTGATTCCAGTGCACCATTCACTCTGTTCCCAGCATTTTCTCTCCTTTCTATATCTTCGTCAATCTTTCCATCCCTAGAAAACATACTTCCCAAATATACGAAATCATCTACCTGTTCTAAAATTTCCCCATTTACTAGTATTTAAATAAATAAATTTTATTTTATTTGCTCCCTTTTTTCATATTCATATTTTTGATTTTCTGTTTCCTGTTAAAATCTAATATTTTTAGTTTATATTAGCACTTTTAATCTAATTTTATTTCTGATATCTTCTGATATTCTTGCCAGTGCCCTTTTACTTATAACCCTTATCCGCACCCAATGGTGCATAGGGCACTGCATCGAATTGACGAAGTGTTATCTTGATCATTACTCACATGAAGGCAAGGTGATCACTCTTGCGCTTCAGGAACCAGTCCAGGGTGATATTAAATAAATATTACCGTGTAAAATCGCTAATATTTATTTTCACCCCCCTGGGAATCGAACCCGGGACCTCCAGCACGGTAGCTAAACACGCTGACCATTACACCACGGAGGCGGACAAAAGTGCCTTTTACTATGACCTAAAATATAATGTATACCCGCGCACAGGCCATGCCTTTGTGGGATCTTTTTGTATTTTAATATTACATATTTTTAAAAAACTAACTAACTAACTAACCATCACGCCGCTTCCCCGCAGGGGTAGGCAGAGAGAATAGAGCGCCACACCACTCTGTCCTTGCAAACATTCTTCGCCTCTTCCACGTTTGTGCATCTCCTCATACATACCCGCCGATTGTTACGACTCCTAACCTGACCACTTTAAAGTATTTGGCATACCTGATCGTGCCATGTCTTTCTCGGTCTTCCTCTGCTTCTTTTCCCACTAACATTCGCCTCATAAATTTGTTTTACCGTCCTTTCCTCACTCATTCGTTCTACATGTCCAAACCATCTCAGCATACCTTTCTTAATTTTATCGATAATGCTTATCTCAGCTTTGCATTCCTTCCTTATTTCACTATTCGCACATCTATCATACATTGTTTTGTTATTACATATTTTTAAGTACTTCTAATTATAATATATTGTGAAATTCAATAGTCCACCCCTATAGTGTAGTGGAAAGTATGTTTGACTACCGTGCTGGAGGTCCCAGGTTCAATGTTTCACCGTTGGACCAAAGTTTATCTCTTCCCGCTGTTATTTATGCAAGGATGTTATGCAAAACTGCATCGGAGTGCATCGGACAGCGTTCCACCAAGATATATAGTCACCAAGCATTGTATAATACAACCCTTCTTCAATGTTATTACACCTGTAAGATGGACTAACTCTACCACAGCAAAAACAGAATTTCTTGTTAGTATATGCACAAATATTAACTAGTGAAAACGTGTGAACATGAACACCTTGTGTAGATTTAGATTCAAGAAAACTTTGTTACTTTGTGTGAATGTAGATTTATGATCACTTTGTGTAGATTTAGATTCAAGAAAACTGTGTTACTTTGTGTGAATGTAGATTTATGGTCACCTTGTGTAGATTTAGATTCAAGAAAACTTTGTTACTTTGTGTGAATGTAGATTTATGATCACCTTGTGTAGATTTAGATTCAATAAATATTTGTTACTTTGTGTGAATGTAGATTTATGATCACCTTGTGTAGATTTAGATTCAAGAAAACTCTGTTACTTTGTGTGAATGTAGATTTATGATCACCTTGTGTAGATTTAGAATCGAGAAAACTTTGTAACTCTGTATAAATGTAATATTTGTAACCATGTGTGAATGTAGATATATGATCACCTTGTGTATTTAGATTCAAGAAAACTCTGTTACTTTGTGTGAATGTAGATTTATGATCACCTTGTGTAGATTTAGATTCAAGAAAACTTTGTTACTTTGTGTGAATGTAGATTTATGATCACCTTGTGTAGATTTAGATTCAAGAAAACTGTGTAACTCTGTATAAATGTAATATATGAATACTTTGTGTAGATTTAGATTGATGGAAACTTTGTAACTTTGTGTGAATGTAGATTTATGAACGCTTCGAGTAGATTGAGATTCATGAAATCTGTGTAAATTTAGATTAATGAACACTTTTTGTAGATTTAGATTGATGCAAACATTGTAACTATGTTTAAATGTAGATTTATTGACACATAATAAAGGTTTTAATTCAATATAGATTCATTGAAACATTTTCAGTGGAATTTGTTTATTAAATATAGATTCATGGAAACTTTGTACCTTTGTGTAAATGTAGATAGATTTATGGAAACTTTGTACCTTTGTGTAAATGTAAATTTGTGTTATCTTTGTACCTTTGTGTAAATGTAGATTCATGTTATCTTTGTACCTTTGTGTAAATGTAGAATCGTGTTATCTTTGTACCTTTGTGTAAATGTAGATTCGTGTAATTTTTGTACCTTTGTGTAAATGTAGAATTGTGTTATCTTTGTACCTTTGCTTAAATGTAGATTCGTGTAATCTTTGTACCTTTGTGTAAATGTAGAATTGTGTTATCTTTGTACCTTTGCTTAAATGTAGATTCGTGTAATCTTTGTACCTTTGTGTAAATGTAGAATTGTGTTATCTTTGTACCTTTGCTTAAATGTAGATTCGTGTAATCTTTGTACATTTGTGTAAATGTAGATTTGTGTTATCTTTGTATCTTTGTGTAATTGTAGATTGATGTAATGTTTTTGAAACCCGTTTTCTCTCCTTTCGGCTCTCATCCACCGCTAAGTCTCGCTACATGCCGAGCGGTGATAGCGAATGCTTACAGAAGCAAGAGGGCGGGTTCCAATCCAGGACATGTTACTAGTGCAGAACGACATTAGACTCCAAACCTTCCAACGGAACGTGACACATCGGGTGCTTCCATATATCAACGACTGAGGTGAACCACCTATCGATTATACGAAAGAAGATACAAGTCTGAGCATCTGAGGGCTTAAGACCTGGCATTTGGCTGGCTTAACACACTTAAGGTAATTCTACACGTCGGGTCGATTGATGCTTAAGGACGGGAAGGGTATTTTTACTTTTTGTATTTTTACAATCTTTGTTAAGTTTTAACTATATGTACATAGTTATCAAATCCCGTCGCCAGTGGTTTGCAGGCGTAAAAAATACCTGTCTAAAATGTGTCAAGACCACTACTTCTTAAAATGTATTGTGAAAGAAATAGTGGTATTTACTGAGTAAAACTTAAATTAAAAATGGAATGATGAATTTATGTATTTATGGTTAAATCAATTACAGGTTTTTTGAGTCTTCTAAGTTGTCCGCCTCCGTAGTGTAATGGTCAGCACGCTCGGCTACCGTTCTGGAGGTCCCGGGTTCGGGTCCCAAGGGCGGTAAAATAAATATAAGTGATTTTTTCACTGTAATATTTATTCAATATTACCATGGACTGGTACCTGAAGTGGAGGGCTGATCACCTTTCCTTCATGTGTAAATGATCAAGATAACACTGCGTTTATATGACACAGTTCCCTATGCACCATTGGGGTGCGGATAAGGGTATTATTATTATTATCATTAAGTTGTATTTTATTGTTAAAAAACACATAAAAATTTATATTGTGACAATTGTTTCGCCTAGTTATGGCATTTTCAAACGAATGTGAAGATTAAATGGACCGACGGTCGTTATGTACCTATGGAATGATGAACGTTACACAAGTGTATAAAGCTACAAATCACTTTTTTTCATTCGAACCCTTATCCGCACCCCAATGGTGCATAGGGCACTGCATCATATAAACGCAGTGTTATCTTGATCGTTAACACACGAAGGAAAGGTGATCAGCCCTCCGCTTCAGGTACCAGTCCAGGGTAATATTGAATAAATATTAGAGTAAAAAATCACTTATATTCATTAGACCCCCCTATGGGAATCGAACCCGGGACCTCCAGAACGGTAGCCGAGCGTGCTAACCATTACACTACGGAGGCGGACAAAATGGGAGGGTCCGATACCTTGCGGGAAACCCGCCTGGCACAGCGCGGGTGTAAACTGTGCACCTTCGAGTTAAGCTTAGACTATGATGTTCTCTGCGTTAATCTAACAAATCACTTAGGCCAGCCAAACGCCAAGCCCTGGGATACTCAAGACTTCCATCTTCTTTTGTATAAAAACAATAGATGATTCATCTCAAGTTGCGACACGTGTGATTGTTAATGTCGGATCTGGATATTGTACGTACACACATGTCGCTCACTCCTTTCAACAACGTCATATATCAAAAATCGTCAATTTTCAATTATGTTTTCGAAACGCCTAGAAAATGTACTATATCCCAGCAAAAGCGGCATATTTTTAACTTAATATTTACCCGCTACAGGGCAGAAAGTATTGTTTTTGCATTTTGAAGAAAAGGTTTTTTTTTAATTACTTTTTTAAATATACAAAATATTTTTCAAATGGAGAAAAAACCTTCAGGTTTTACCTAAAAAGATCTGTTGCACAGTAAAAAATTCAATAGGTTGCTTGATATTTATTTTTAATACATTTCATTATTCTTAAACTTTAAAAACGAAGTCTCCTGAAAAATCAACTTTTTTGATATATGACGTTGTGGAAAAGAGTGAGCGATGTGTCAGTTCACCCGCCATGAAGATGAAGGTTATTACCGTGTAGAGAGACAATCACGACACCCAATCTAGCGGTGGACACTCACGAGTCTGGCCGGCAACACTTTACACTTGCCGTGGACCATTCTTTATTCCGTAGCGACATAACCTCACTCCTTAACCCTTCCAGGAGTATGGTCGTATATTTATGACCAATACAAAACATGATTTATAACGTGATTTCTATCAAAACATGTTTAAAACATGATTTACGTCAAAATTGTCAATGTAGCATAGCATCGGCTATGATATAAATTATAAAGAGTAAAAATTTTTATTTTTTTTAAACTCACTCCCAGACCGGTTAAAACAATATAATAAAAAAAAACCTTTCCGTCAAATTGTGTGAATATAAGTATAAAAACCCGTCAAGTATAAAAATAATATCACGTTGGATATTGATCTGTTCCGTGTGTCTGAGGGGGTATTCTACTACTTTGACAAGAGTCTTTTTACATTTTGTACTTGTGATTTATATTAATAATACCTTTTTTGTAATTTATATTCATTCTATCTTTTAACCCTTATCCACACCCAATGGTGCGTAGGGCACTGCATCGTATCGACGCAGTGTTATCTTGATTGTGAATTGCATGAAGGCAAGGTGATTAGCCCTGCGCTTCTTGTACCAGTCCAGGGTGATATTAAATTAACATGAGAGTGAAAATCACTTATATTTATTTTCACCCCCCCCGGGAATCGAACCCGGGACCTCCGGCACCTTGGACTAGTCCCTGAAGCGCAGGAGCGATCACCTTGCCTTCTAGAAAGTAACAATCAAGATAGCACTGCGTCAATACGATGCAGTGCCCTATGCACCATTGGGTGCGGATAAGGGTCAGAAAAAAAATAGAATAAAAAAATTGCTAGAATGTGAATTGGCCACTTTCAAGCCTTCCGTTCCGTCACCTAGGGCTTCTATCCCGCAGGACAACTCTCCAGCTGTTGAGAACCCGTGATTTAGTCGACCCAAGCTACCAAAACTACGACAGTACCCCGTAAAGTGCGAAAGCTGCCAACTACGCAGTATGCGAGCGGCCAGACTCGACAAGCGCCCACCAGGAGGGAATACCAATTGAGGAGATGAGGGTTAAAACACAAAAGGTTTAGTATTTTTGTAACGAGTGTATTAAAATATATTTCATAGTATTTTAATGGGAAAAACATCGCTTTGTGACGGCAAAGAACATATATAATTGTGCGTCTTAGAGTCTAGTTCGTACTCCGGCGACAGATGGTCAGAAAGGTAGCCAGAGCCTTCCGAGAATCACAAAGTAATTACAAAGCTATGTCTAATTAACGTCTAATATTTAATCAAAAAAACAACATGATAATCTTTGATGTCTAAAAAATTGGGACGACTTATTCATATTGGCGGGACTTGAAATCGTAAGAATTGTATTTTCTTTACTGACGATACTTGACGAATTTCAATTAACGTCTCTTTAAATATCACAATGTTCACAAATAACGCTTTTTACAGCTTTCTTTCATATGCAAAATGAAGACTGAAATTCTATACGGAAGATAAAGAAGTCCATGGAGAATAAACACTAACTAATTTAATCAATTGATTCTGCAGTCAGTTTGCGGTAATATCTATCAATTTTAATTTTAAATTTCAAAACTTTTTGCGATAAATAAGGCAGATAAAATATTACGCATTCTTTTAAAAATGTTTTTTGCTGAGACTTTGTTAAGTGCCTATCCATCATTGAAGAAGGAAAAAAGTTTGCGTTTTATCAATTTTTATAAAGTAAAATTTTAGCTGTGTTTGAATTTTTACGTTTGATCGCTTTACGATGTGTTTTTGAACGCAAATCGTGCATTTTAAATGACAATTTTTTTTACGAAATAGATAATTTGATGTCATGATTTCTTTTTTGTTCTATATGCTTTGAAACGTGGTTTGTAAGGTTGGTTTTCTGATGACAAAAACAAATGTGGAGAACTCTATCAATATTATGGCTGACTAGAGATTCCTTATCTAAACACTGAACAAAGGATCAATCCGTTTGAACATTATACTAGAAGCAGTAACAAAAAACGCGCTAAGAGTGTCAGAAATGAAGACTCTGAGAAGCATAACAGGCAAGAGTCTGCGAGATGGAATAAGGAACAACAGGATAAGAGAAATATGTGAGATCGAAAGATGTCGTTAGGTGGGGAAGGCAACGAAGGAGACAATGGTATGCGCGTGTGAGGAGAATGGAACCATCCAGACTGCCCCACATTGCACTGCACAAGGCAGACCACCAAAGATACGGATTGACATCGCAGGAGACTAATCCCTCTTAAAAACAGGCCGCAAAGCCTACACCAAGAAGTAGACTAAAAGTGGCAGTCTTCAAAAAGAACTGGGAGTGCGTTTAGAGCTTGCGGGCACTGCATTCAATAGCATGAAGACTGTCTAGAGATTAGATCTATACTCAGTGAAAACCAAATGCCACCTATATAATCCCTGCACTGCTCCTATTCTCTTATACAGTTGCAATGGCATCTTACAAGGGCCCAGAGCTGCCGTATACTCGGCTACAAGCATAGATGCCTGCGAAGAATTTTCCAACACATTGCCTGAAGAAATGATAACAGCCTTGATAAGTCAACGGTTATGGGAGGTAGTAGAAGAAGGGGAAGATTCCTCACTAGATGGACTGACCAAATTGAGGCTGGTTTAGATTCATCAGTGGTTGGAGTAAGCGAATGACGGTGTATTTGAAGAAAAGGTGGGACAACTACACAAAATGTTTTGTGGACGAAGAGACGAAGAAGAATGTAGTATCGAGTGTATATAACAGTGCGTTATCTGCATCAGTGCCTTGTGCACCATAAGGTACAGATGATGCCTAATTTTTTAAATATCAGGTAAAAAATAATCGTTATTTCGATATCAAAAAAACAAACCTACGATAAAATTACGCATTTTTTAATTTGTGCGAGTTAACACCCTGTAAGACTATTAGAATTAGAATCAAACATAGCGATAACAACTACCCAGTCCCAGTGCGCCGGCCGATTTCCTCGTATTCAAATGGTTTCATGGGCCGGTCGAGCGGCCCCAAGGATGTTAGTAGAATGCAAAATTAATAGTTTGACTATGTTAGGGAGGAATCAGAATCCAAAGGCCTCCGTTCTGGTGGTAAATATAGACAACAAAGCGGAAAAATCCAAACCCAGTTATTAAAAAGTGTACGGAAGACAAGTATTATAATATGATCTAGAAAAATTACATATTACACTTACCGAATTTAGTGGAATGGATATTTGAAGTCCGTGGAGAACAAACACTAGCTATTATTTATATTCGACGCACTAACTTTGTGATTTTCCATTTTATAATTAAAATGTAACTTTGTTTTAAAATCACTATAAATATTTGAATAATAAATCCCTTACCGCACTGCTTCATATAAACGCAGTGTTATCTCGATCGATTACACATGAAGGAAAGGTGATCAGCCCTCCACTTCAGGTACCAGTCCAGGGTAGTATTGAATAAATATTAGAGTGAAAAAATCACTTATATTTATTAAACCCCCCTGGGAATCGAACCCGGGACCTCCAGAACGGTAGGCGAGCATGCTGACCATTACACTACGGAGGCGGACTGATAAATATTTTATAACTTAATTATAATGTCCACCGGTTTTCAAGCAAACCGCTTCTTTATCAAGACTGATTAATACTAAAACACTATATACTTAACAAAATTCAAATTATTTTGACGGCTAGGCAAAGGAGCTTGGGTAGTTCTCAAGAGGCTTTATTTTTTTGTGTTGATTGGCAGTCACAGTCAAAAGGGATCAGGGATGATGAGTGAAAATCTATTATTAAATATGTTTCCAATCACTTTCACAATCATTTAAAAAAATAAAGCCACTTGAGATCTACCCAAGCTTCTTTCCCTAACCGTCAAAAATAATTTGAATTTTGTTGAGTAGATAGTGTTTTAGTATTAATCAGTCTTGATAATGAAGCAGTTAGCTTGGAAACCGGTAGACATTATAATTAAGTTATAATAAAATATTTATAGTGATTTTAAAATAAAGATACATTTTAATTATAAACACTAACTAATTTCTTAAATTGGTACATCAGTCACTTTGACGGTAATATCCATACATATTTAATTTGAATATCACTTGGTATAAAATCAATATTTCTTTAAATCGAGAGGTCTTAGTTCAAGGGCAGACAGAGTAAATCCATGACATATTGGATATAACACTGGGCAATGTATGGGAGCGCTGAAGAAGACCATAGAAACGATGGACGAATGAAGATGATAATTTGGATAATTTATACAGAGCCATTTTTGTGAAATACTACCTCAATGGCGCTTCACTGTGATTGAATCGAGGAAAAGGAGAGAGTGAAAATGATTTAGCAAACAAATGCGTTTTTAATTTTTTTTTCTTTCTAAAGATCATCTCACTCTCGCTGTTTGTAACTACTGGTGGAAGAGCTTTCCACGCCATCGGTCCCACATCAGCAAAGGCATGAAGGCCAAATTTAGTGCGCTGGTAAGATCACTTTACCCATAGCAGTTGTAGCCGATCGTAGCGTGAGACGTATATCAACAAATTTGTCTGGAATACGCGGCTCTTTTAGATACTCTGGATATTTTTTTGAATTACCTAACGTCCAAGTGACTCTGAAATCTAGCTGTGGCTTATGCAACACCACTTATCATGACCCTACTCAGGCTTCAACTTTTTAAGTTTCATAGCCTATGCCTACTCGTGAGTGGATTTACTCTTTGAGTTTAAAGTTACTATAATTTCATGTAATTCATAAGTGAAAATTCTAGGCAAAAATACTAGCTTAGATACTCTGGAGACGTATTATGCATTGATTTATACGTAAGCAGACCGAGTTTATACTCAACCCTTTCGGGAAACCGTGACCAGTGCAGTTGGTGAAGTAGTGGGGTGATGTGACTGAATTTAGAAATGCCAAAAATTAGTCTAGCTGCTGCGTTTAACACTGATAGCAATCGAATCACTTTATTAAGTAGGTTCGTGTATATATTGTCACAATGGACTCTAGATTCTTCTATTTTGAATATTGAAAGCATTAACTTTGTGGATCATATTGATATATTATTTCGAGAAATAAAAAGACTTTGTGTTTTGATCCACTCACATTTTTATTAACCAACTAGTTTCGGCAACAACCTGTTGCCCTCTTCAGGGTTTAATTTATGACTCATAGTCATAAATTAAACCTTGAATTATGAGTCATAAATTAAACCCTGAAGTGGGCAACAGGTTGTTGCCGAAACTAGTTGGTTAATAAAAATGTGAGTGGATCAAAACACAAAGTCTTTTTATTTCTCGAAATAATATATCTAGATTCTTCGCTTAAAAGAGGGATATAGACGAGGAAATTGTTTCAACAGCGAAACGGCTCTAAAGTAAGGAAGTAATATAGAGCATAAGAGTGACAATTCAGTTGATCAACAGTACAAACAGACAGTGTTCCCTCGTTAGAAGATGCGTGATACCAAATATCTAGTCTATCACCAATATATCAACTCCAACCGTTCTCAAAGCCAAGAGAACACTTAAAAAACATGACAAGCGCATTTATACAAACCACTTGTTATTCAAATTGTTAAAATCGAACACAGATCGGGAGTCCGCGGAACAATTGATGATGGAGAAAATTGCCACCAGGGTACGTACATCAACCTGCCCGGAATTAGACATTATTACATCAGACAAATTGATATTACTGCCATAATCCTCAAAGCCCTTTTTTTCAACTAATCAACATCCATATTTTATTTATTGTTTCGGCATTAACTTTGTGGTAAGACATGTTACAATGATTAAAGAAAACACTTCGTTTTTTACCACTTGAGTTTTATTATAGACTACATGTTTCAGAAGTTAAACTTCCATCATTCAGGTCTGTATAATAACTAAAATATAAAATATAAAATTGTTCTATAAATAAGGAGAGGGGAAAGTAAGGGGAAGGGGTTAGTCAAGGAACGGAGTTTGAAAACAAAGGAAAAATGGAAAGCAATGGTGAAGAATTAAATATATTAAATAATATATTGTTTCAAAATTTTTCACCATTGCTTTCCATTTTTCCTTTGTTTTCAAACTCCGCCCCTTGACTAACCCCTTCCCCTTACTTTCCCCTCTCCTTATTTATAGAACAATTTTATATTTTATATTTTAGTTACTATACAGACCTGAATGATGGAACTTCTGAAACATGTAGTCTATAATAAAACTCAAGTGGTAAAAAACGAAGTGTTTTCTTTAATCATTGTAATCAACATCCAAATGATTTTGAAATCTATCTAATTACGGCTTATGCAACGCCGCTTTTCATGAACCTACTCAGGCTCAAACTTGACCAAAGTTTAATAGCCTATTTCTACTTATGTAAAATGCATGAAAACACGTGTCAGAATAGATGTTAACACAATATTTGCATAAAAATGCTTGAAAGCATATTTTACATACTGTTAGTAGAGAGCGAAAGATGCTTGTAAGCGCCCTGTTTGCTTACTTTTGATAATGTGCAAATCGGAACTAGGTTACTTGTGATTGTCCGCCTCCGTAGTGTAATGGTCAGCACGCTAGGCTACCATCCTGGAGGTCCCGGGTTCGATTCCCAAGAGGATCAAAATAAATTTAAGTGATTTTTCAGTATAATATTTATTCAATATGACCCTGGACTGGTACCTGAAGCGGAAGGCTGATCACCTTTCCTTCGTGTATTTAACGATCAAGATATCACTGCTTCTATACGATGCAGTCCCCTATGCACCATTGGGTGCGGATAAGGGTTAGAAGTATACCAATTAGGGTCGGGGTTGATTAAAAAAACACCGCCCGGCAACAATGTATTAAGAAATACTGGTATTTACCGAGTAAAACTTAGTCAGAAAATGGTTAGTAAGACAATGATTCTTAGATTAGAATTACTAGCAAAATGATAAGCTACGGAATTTAATTGTATTTTGAGGTTGGAATTTAACCTTCTATTTCCGGCGTGGCAGATTGGCGACATCTGCGGCGTTGGCAATTCTCCGCGTCATCGCTGGCGCCGGGACGAGAGAATATTTATGACATCGTATAGCGAAAGCGTTTAGCTGTGACGTTACATAGTTGTGATATATTATTTTAAGTAGTTTAGTAGAACAAGTCTGACAGTATGAATAAGTCCAGTCCCTTCATAAAAATGACATGCGAAAATGGATTCTAAATGGATATAAGCGGTACCGTGGGATAAACAGTTGCAAACCTTACCTGGGCCGGGATTGGGAACACTGGCGATGACGACGAGCGTGGCGTCCGAAAATTCAACCTTTTTAGACCATAATTATGCATTTTATTCCAATAAATCCAACACCAATTTCAGGGTCTACGGATGTTTGATTCAATGAATTTTTACGTGTGTACTAGAATTCAGAAAAATACATGAAAATCCCACGTGGATCCCGCGAGATTCGAAAAAAACATGACGAATCTGGCGGGATACAAGAAATCCCGTTCAGATCCAGTTGATTTTATAAAAATCCTATCTGGATCCAGCAAAAATCTTTGCGGATTTGGCGTAAATCAGTTACAAAAACTAAGATCCCGTGGATTTTTTAAAAAATATCACCTGTATCCAGAATGAAATTATTGCAAATTTATCGGTGAACAGTTCTTGCAAAAATTTCACTTGGATGCCGCATGATACAGAAAACTATGTTGACATTTTAGCGGGATCCAGACAATCCTGTGTATTACCACGGGATCCACCAAATCCCGCTAAGATCCTAGCGGGATCCAGATGGGATTTTTCAAGATCCCACCGGGATTCACATACAAATTTGAACATCAGAGACTAGTGAGTCACTCGTCGCCATCGCCAGTGTTCACAACAGCCCCCCCCGGTATGCTAGAAGTATACAAAAAAACACGCGAGTACAGGATCCAATGCCACACAGACGTGTCGTGTCCTACAGAGAAGCTCACATCCGTCCAGAGTTAGATATTGTAACTACGGTAAGCATTGCGATAAAATATAACAGTGCAATATTGATTTCTTGAACCACCATCTCGCCCCGGTTTAAACAAAGAGATTAAAAACACAATTTTTTTACATCTCAACAGAGATGAAGAAGAATATGGAAATCTGCGCGTTTATAGGGCTTGGTCACTTAACGCGCATGTAACGTTCACCAATTCTACCGGTGATTGATGACCACACTACTCAAATTCTTGGATGTTATTCAAATTCGAAACATGTTGCTTGAATTGACTAGAATTTCACTAGAGACATCTATGGTGAGATGAAAGAAGCTTTTTATTGAGCAGAGACTATTACATTTGAATGTGAGGTCCGAATCCTGGATTTTATTCACACACATGAGAAATGCTAGAAAATATCGTTTTATTTTTTTTAGCTTTATAATTTGAATTAACTGTTCAAATGTAAGAGTTTCTGCTCAATACATAGCTTCTTTCATCTCACCATAGATGTCTCTAGTGAAATTCTAGTCGATTCAAGCAATGTGTTTCGAATTTAAACAATATATAAAGAATTTGAGAAGTGCGGTTGTCAATCATGGGTAGAATTGGTGAATGTTACACGTGTGTAAAGTGATCACTTAAACCGAGCCTTGTAAATACGCAGACTTATTTATACCATATTATTTTTCACCCATGTTGGGATGTCTAAAAATATTATAAAAAAATAACTCCTTGTTGGAGACAATTAAAATGTTGTAAAAACAAAATTCATCACAAAAACAGAATCCCAGCTAACTAATCATGATCCACATATGTAGCCTCAACCTTTATATCCATTTTTACATGCCATCTCATATCCAAATACATATTATATTATAATTTATCATTGTACACGTTACATATGGCTCCGTACCGAAGCCGTAATCCACTCCATAACAAAAGGAAGACATTTCGTTCTATTCCACACCTCGAACGCAATTGACAGCCCGCAGACATCGATACAAGTTAAAAAATTAACACATTGTTTGCGGGAAACGCTCAAAAGCGTCTTTTACATACTGTTGGTAGAGAGCGGGAGACGCTTACGAGCGTTCTGTTTGCCTACTTTTGGTAGAGCGCGAGAGACGCCAAAAACATTGTACAGATCGAAATTTGATTTGCAGTTACTTGTGGTTAGCATACGACGCTAATTATTTTATTAATTAGGGTCGGAGTTGATTAAAAAACCAACCAAAAACGATGCGTTAATGTTTTTTTGTTCAATATCTTAAATTGTCTCACAAACACTTTCCGAGGCGTCGGATGCAGAACAAAATGGCTTCCTTTACACAAGATATAATGCAAAATGAAAACAGATACGGTGAAAATATATAATGTAAGTGGGCCGTGTGAAACTTAATTAATATGTAAAACCCAACACAACAATGTCTACCAAAGTTATTGATGATATAAAGTACAGTTTTATATTCGAAAGTTGTGATATTCTGGTATTTAATTTCACAAGTTTAGAATGGCCAAATTTCGACATTGCCCGCTTCAGAGGGCAACGGGCAAATCGGGGCGTTGCGGCCACCAAACGAACCTGGGCAAACAGACAACCTCACAAAGCGTTGTTCATTTTTACAGTCGTCCATTTTTTATTTCATCCGAAACCATTTGGGGTTTAAAATTACAAACCCTCCATAGCATTGGCTCATCTTACAGTCAAATACGTTACAAGTACTGTTATATTAATCCATGTTTGCAAAGCAGTGTGCAATATATAGCCGCCAAGAAAGGAAATACCAGATTTCGCCCATTGCCCTCCGAAACGAGAGAATATACAAGACACCTCTTCAAGATTTTTTTCCTGCGCAAATCGTGCAATTCCCGGAATGTTACAAGTCGAATTTAGAATGTTACGACTTTCAATTTGAATGTTACAAAGTTGAATTTGGAATGTTACAAAGTTGAATTTGGAATGTTACAAAGTCGAATTCGGAATGTTACAATTTTAAGATGTTTCCGAATAGAGCTGCCTTTTTATTGTTTAGAAAATAAAGATTGCATACACAAGGCGGAAAATATGCTGCAATTATTTAAAATATAGTTTTTTTTAAGTTTTTTTTTTATAAAAATATAAACAATTCCTCCATACATTTAATAAGTGTTATAATTAATTATAATGTATTTTTTTTATTGTTATTATTTTACAAAAAAAAATATATAAAAAGACAACAACTTATTTTAAAAAATAAAAATTATAAAATAAATTCATTAGTAAGTATAGCCTCAGAAGTTTTATTTTTTTAAATATATTATTTATTTAATATATTTTAAAAATAAAAACACATGATTATCCTTTTTTAAGAACTTAATATAAAAGAATAATTGTCTTTATTTAGAAATTTAAAAAATATATATAAAAAAAGAGTATATATATTTTTATGCCCTGAGCAGTATATTATTACCAGCATTGATAATAAACTGAACGCTTAACAGAAAAATGGCCTAACCCATTTCAAAATCAAGATATGCATACACAAAGAATTCTATCACCTATCGTAAAAACAATGCTGTCAAACAAGATTGTAAATTTGTTGTGTAGAGTTGTTTCCGTGACATTCAAAGAAGTCTTTTACGAGACGGCTTATGTTTGCATATCGCTCACTCCTTTCAAGAACGTCATAAATCAAAAATCGTCAATTTTCAGTTGTGCATGTTTTTGGAATGCCCAGAAAATGTACTGTATCCCAGCAAAAGCGGCATATTTTTAACTTAATATTTACCCGCTACGGGGCAGAAAGTGTTGTTTTTGCATTTTGAAGAAAAATTATTGTTGAATTATTTTTTTAAATAAACTAAATATTTTTCAAATGGAGAAAAAACCTTCAGGTTTTACCTAAAAAGATCTGTTGCACAGTAAAAAGTTTAATGAGTGGCTTGATATTTATTTTTAATACATTGTACTATATTTTTAAACTTAAAGTTTTTTTATTTATGACGTTCTTGAAAGGAGTGAGCGATATATCGTCCAACTATTAGACAGAAAATGGGTTTTTTTTTAGAGTGAATAAACCCTTATTCTTCCATAACATCATTAGATTGTATATGTCACTTCCATACTGTGTGCTTGGAATGACACGAGGCAAAATTAACAAGAAAATATATTAAAATCTAAAAAATTGTATGAAGATTTTTCAAGTATTTGACATACTTGATTTTCCCAAGTTTTTCTCGATCTTAAGTGTTGACATATATAAAAATTAACCTGTCCGGGGGTGTGGCCATACACAGTCATCCAAATAAACTTTCCTCAAAGCAGTATGGGCGTATATGAACGCCTGCGCTTATAACTAAAGCCCGGTGACATTTATTCCTAAAGCGACACTTGTACTGCCATCTGTGGTTGAATTCAAACACTAAATCCACACTTCGTAACAGTTTTCTGTTTTACCCACAACATTTTACTTGTATCAAAGTTTGTGTGATGTCATCGAAATGACGCTGCCAAAGAAAACCCATGAAAAGCATGGATAATTTTGATACAACCACATGTTTACTAGTGTAAATTGATGATTGACCAATTGACTATGATGAAAAATGTCAAATGAAAAATAAAAAAATTAAAATGTTGTCCACCTCCGTAGTGTAATGGTCAGCTCGCTTGGCTACTGTGCTGGAGGTCCCGGGTTCGATTCCCAGGGGGTCAAAACAAATATGGGCGATTTTCGCTGTCATATTTATTTAATATCACCCTGGACTGGTACAAGAAGCGCAGGGCTGATCACCTTGCCTCCGCGCACTTAATGATCAAGATAACACTACGTCGCTATGACGCAGTGCCCTATGCACCATTGGGTGCGGAAAAGGTTTGATAATAAATTTAAAAAATTAAAAAACTCACTCCCTACATACAGTTTTGTCCCCAGAAACGCACTCCCGGGCAGGTTTATTTTAAACAGATGAAGAATATTTCTCTAACAATATCATGAAAATGACCCCAAAATATTTCTTTAGTATATGCGGTGTAGTTATCTATGTTTTCCGACAGAATTTCATACAACTTTTGTTAGAAGATAATATATATATATGTATATATCAAATTATATAAGCTAAGCGAATGAAAAGTCCATTAAATAAAATCTTGCATAACCGAAAACACCACAAAAACCACCCAAAGATTAGCAACAGTCATGTAAACAACTAAAACAAGAATTATTATAATATTAATTCTGGAATGCTATTCTTCAAAGATATGTACAAGGATTGCCTCACGCAAAAAACGGAACTCACATATCGTGGGTTAACTGGCAAAAAACGTTAACTCTAAAATCCCTGTTTGAATAACCCCTGTTATTTAAAAGCTTTTAGCCTGCATAAAATACCCGCTAATAAGCTTGAAGTTGAATTTAATTTTTAAACCACATATCGCTCACTCCTTTTAAGAACGTCATATATCAAAAATTGTCAATTTTCAGATGTGCATGTTTTCGGAATGCCCAGAAAATGTACTATATCCCAGCAAAAGCGGCATATTTTCAACTTAATATTTACCCGCTACAGGGCAGAAAGTGTTGTTTTTGCACTTTGAAGAAAATGTATTATTTGATTATTTTTTTAAATATACTAAATATTTTTCAAATGGAGAAAAAACAATCAGGTTTTACCTAAAAAGATCTGTTGCACAGTAAAAAGTTCAATACGTGGCTTGATATTTATTTTTAATACATTGTATTATATTTTTAAACTTTAAAAACGTTCTCCTGAAAAATCAAGGGTTTTTTATTTATGACGTTCTTGAAAGGAGTGAGCGATATATATGACATTTCAAACTACTTGGTGTATTTTGCCAGTTTATAGAATGTTGAAAACTTTATAATATACATCATTAAGTCAAAATTTCATATTTTCGAGTTTAGGTTTTTTGCCAGTATTTTATACCCACGATATATTGCTAAATTTTAGTGGCGCCATCTGTTGCCCGCTTGATGCTTTTGAACGGGCAGTGTTGGCGGACGACCCGTAAGTCTTATCGCGACAATTCAAGCACTGCTCGCGTGTTTCCAGTTATTTGCGTTATACAAGATAAAGAACCCAACTGAGCTTACCAGTTGCCACTGGAATTTTGCAGAAATTTACTCAAATCATTTCTTCTATTAAACTCATTAAAAAACGTAACGAAAAATGAGTATTATATTTTGCTTAGTAATTGCTTCTAAATAAACAATAAAATAACCTGTTATTAATAAAATAATGTATTATATATATTTATAATAACAGAAGGCAAAGAAGAAAGCAATGGTATGCCCATGTGAGGAGAATGGAACCATCCAGACTCCCCCACATCGCACTGCACAAGGCAGACCACCAAAGAGATGGATTGACAGCTGGAAATCCACATCGCAGGAGGCTAAACCCTCTTAAAAACAGGCCACAAGGCCTACACTGAGAAGAAGAGAAGAAGAAGATATTTTTAGCATGAAGCGGTCAACAAATATCAGTGTCGGAAAATGCGTAATATCATTGCTTCCAGTGTTGCAATCGCCATGAAATTTTGACATGACCTCAGTAAAAATCAACCTTTCCGATGCTGATTTCTGTTAATAGATGGCGCTACTTAAAATTGACAATTTAAAGTTCCGTTTTTTGCGGGATAAACCTTGTTTGTATATCCATCAAAAAAATTAACTAAAATTAGACAAAAATGGAGAAAATTAATTGTCAGGCGCCTCAAAGGGAGTGTCGGGTATTATTTAAGCGCGGCACTCCGAGTTGAAGCGACCCAAATATACATGTGTAAAATAGGAATTCCAGATTTTAAATTCGAGTAAATTTGGAATGTACACAATATTCTAACAAAACATTAATATTAAAATGTGTATAAAATATTAAAAATATATAAGTAACATGGATAAGTGTAGGAATGACGAGGAAGGAACAAGGATTCATTTTGGAGGATGTGAAGGAATGCCCCGCCAGCTCCCTGAAATTTAACAATTCCCGGTTCACCGCTCCGTAGAATTTAACAACCGGTTCATGAAATTTAACAACCGCTCTGGGAAACTCGACAACCCCTTCGTGGAATTTAACGACCGCTCCGTAGATTTTAACAACGCTCCTCGAAATTAAACAACCGGTACATGAACCGTTCTGTTATTTTACAACCGGTCCATGAAATTTAACGACCGCTCCATGGAATTTTACAACCGGTCCATGAAATTTAACAACCGCTCCATAGAATTTTACAACCGGTCCATGAAATTACACAACCGCTCCATAGAATTCAACAACTTTTTTGTATAATTTAACAACCGTTCTGATTATATTTTACCAAATGTACAGATTTTTTCAGAACATTTGCAAGCACCGAATCTCACACATTGGCAGATAAGTTAGATTTTTTTTTTTAATTATTAAATGCCAGCAATACATACAGTAAATGTCGAAAAGAGGGTATACAATTTTTGAAAGATTCTTTTAAATAAAAATCTCAGTAATAAACTCGAAATTTGAAAAAAAATACGCAGATACTTCATAAGACTTTAGATAATGAGTAGGTAGCTCATTAGAATAGACCATATTTCATTTTTAAAAATATCAAGAAATATTTTATTATTACCTAATGAAAATAAATTGAAAAAAACTTAATAATTACTGTTTCAAGGCACTAATTGATCAGCCACATATTCCTAACTTATACCTATTAAATTTCATATATTAAATGAATAAAAAATTAACAAAATGAAGTAAGCCTACGCAAAATACAACCGTCTTTCAAAATATGATTTAAAAATGACTTACAGTGATAATAATTCATATCAAAGAAGAAAAAAAACTTAAGGATAATAGTTATCGTAAAAAATATCAACAATTTTAAAACTATTGTCAAAATTACAATCTATAATTGCACTATGAGTAATTTTTTTTGTTTTATATATATCGTGTCTATCCAAAGTCAATAAAGAGTTTCGTAAATCGTGTATAATGATGATTTAATTCATAATAATATGTTTTTTATAATATCTGGCAAACTCTCTTTGAGTGAATGTCATTTTAAAATATATATTACAACTGCGAAGATCAAGATGCCATATTGTATAATATGCCATGCCATAAAAAAAATGCTGCCGTAATGAAAAAAAAAAATATATATATATATATTATATTATATATATACATATTATATATCGCCTCCGTAGTGTAATGGTCAGCACGCTCGGCTACCGTTCTGGAGGTCCCGGGTTCGATTCCCGGGGGGGGGGGGTAAAATAAATATAAGTGATTTTTTCACTGTACTATTTATTCAATATTACCCTGGACTGATACCTGAAGCGGAGGGCTGATCACCTTTCCTTCACGTGTAAACGATCAAGATAACACTGCGTTTGTATTACGCAGTGCCCTATGCACCATTGGGGTGCGGAAAAGGGTTTTAAAAAAAAAATATATATATATATATATATATATATATATATATGTGTGTGTGTGTGTGTATATTTAATAATTATATTTTTCTATACATACTTTTTTAATTACATTTTTTTATAGATGCCAAATCACTAACCATTATATGAAAAAATTGTATTCACAGTCAAGGGTTCATTCATTGAATACCAAGACCCTCCCCTTAAAAACATAATTAACCTTTAAACGCCCAGACGTTAACTGAGAGTTAACAATGTATAAGACGTTATATGCGATGATAGCGAACAATCAATGTATACTGAGGAGGGCGTGTCAATAGCGAATGTTCAATGTATGCTGAAGAATATGTGTTGACAGCAAATGTTCAATGCACATTGCAGAGCGCACGTTGACAGCGAATGTTTGATGCATATTGCAGAGCACGCGTTGACAGCGAATATTTTATGCATATTGAGAAGCGCACGTTGACAGCGAATGTTTGATGCATATTGAGAAGCGCACGTTGACAGCGAATGTTCAAAGCGCATTGCAGAGCGCGCGTTGACAGCGAATGTTAAATGCATATTGAGGAGCGCGTATTGACAGCGAATGCTCAACCCACAGCTCTTGCAAGCAAAGCCTCCATTGGAGAAGTTACAAGTTCTCTGACGTAGTGGTCACTCGCTTTAAACGTACGTACTTAATATACGAAATATTGTCGTATTGATTGACGTCGAACAAACTAATTTTTTTACGTGCTACGCATAATAGATGCCTCGATTCAGGTACATTTTTCACAAAGCGAGAAATGTCATTCAACATTGGACTGACGCAGATAAGACCATCACAGGTGATAATGCAAACGATCTATGCCAAAAATACTAGCCAGCTCAACAGGTGTGGGAAACGATCAAAGTATTTCGATCTAACACACCTTTCTGTGAATATATTAAAAGTGTAAAAATTAACCAACGACAGGTCGCAAGTCCTGCAAGTGCCCAGACGTGCAGCTCATCTCAATAACTCGTCTGCTAACATAAACATCACCCTGTGGCATAGAGTCTAACAATTTACGGCAAAAATTTTAAGTACACTCAAAATGTTACAAATTTCCTTAACGCTATCAAGAGATGGGTGTAAAAATATTGAGTAGATATAAAATTAAAGTCTATATTACCAACCGAGTCAAGTTATCGTTAAAATCTAAGCCGAACCGAGTACCGTGTTTCACTTAAGTCGGTCATGATGCCCTGAAAACGGACTGAAAACAACCGAAACAAAAAAAATTGAGCATACTCTAAAAAACATTTCCGATAACCGATTTTAAAACACTGAAGCGCATGGCCGATCGCCTCGCCTTCACACATAGGCGACCAAGACAACAATGCGTCAATACGACGCAGTGCCCTATGCACCATCGGGTGCGGATAAGAGCTAGAAGAAGATTTCCTTAAACAAAATGAAAATTTTGCGGAAATGCGTCTACATCCTGTCCGAAAAAATATTTTAAACCACAATTAGTGTAGAATTTTTTTTAAGTACTTATAGGAAAATTTTATACTTAATTAAATTGCTATTTTAACTAATCAAAATAATATTTTATATATATATATATATATATATATATATATATATATATATATATATATATATATATATATATATATATATATATATATATATATATATATATATATATATATATATATATATATATATATATATATATATATATATATACACATATATATATACATATATATACATATATATACATATATATACATATATATACATATATATACATATATATACATATATATACATATATATACATATATATACATATATATACATATATATACATATATATACATATATATACATATATATACATATATATACATATATATATATATATATATATATATATATATATATATATATATATATATATATATATATATATATATATATATATATATATATATATATATATATATATATATATATATATATATATATATATATATATATAAATATATATATATATATATAAAACTAACCTACTTAACATTTTTTACTTTTTATTTGTCATTTTAAGCAATATTAGAGCTATAAACCTAATTATTTTTACAGATTATTAAAAAAAAAACTAAAATAAAATAACAAATATAAAAATAGACGTATCAAAACGCAAAAATGGAATGTCTTGTCTTCCTTTGTCTTTGGAAGAATTCCACTCATTCACAATTCATTGGAATGCTGGTCACTAATTGGCCCGGACATCAAAGGCAGTCTCAGGTTTGAAAAATGCCAAAATGCCGATAAAAACGACAACGAAAAAATCAAATGTATCAAGTGATATTTTAGCCACAAGATGAAACCCTGTTTAAATATCAAAATGCTTGTTATCACTTGATGTTGTTAAAAAACGCCACAAGAAATCTATTTGATTTAAATGATCGCTTTTAAATATTAATCGTTTTGTCTGTCAATTCACAAAATTGTCAACTTATCGCTAATCCAACGAAAATGGGTTAAAATAAATATAAGCGATTTTTCACCGCAATATTTATTTGATGTCACCCTGGACTGTTATCCAAACGATCAACATTGCATTAATTTTATGCAGTGCCCTAAGCACCATTGGATGCAAATAAGAGTCAATGGTAAAACTATTTTAATTTAAACTACAATTTAGACTCTTTTCAGTCGATGCACAAAATTGTGTATTTAAAAAAAAAGCTAATCAAAAATCTATAGTTGAATCATTGATGATTCGTCAAAAATCTTAATTAATTTTTTTGGGTTAAAAATTGTCGTTGTAAATTGCCAACAGTTGCCTTTTCGTGGGTTAATTTGTAGCTTAATAGTAACATTTTTAAGTCTCACAAGTCCGAATTAAGTACATTTAAGTAAGTTAGTCTATTTGACAATATGAAATATATCTGTAATAATTTTTACAATCGTTGTATTCTTTGAAAGTCGTATTCTTTTTTTAACCCATAGTTGAACATGATGTTTTGACGTGTTGCATGTCTGTAATGTTGCTCTGATCACAATGAACATATTCATGGGTAAACATGTCACCATGTTTGGGAAAGAAACGAAAACGACATATGGCAAAAATTATTTGAGAAGAAAATGTAAACGAAATATGGCAAAAATTATTTGAGAGGAAAATGTAAACGATACATGGCAAAAGAATAAGTTGTATCGGTTTAATGACGAACTGAGAAGCTTCATATTGTAAGTTTTTTAGATTTCTAAAATGTTAATATAATATAAATGCACTGCCAAAAATTAAGACACGAAAGTCTACAATTGACAAGATAAAGAAGGAAATTTAAACGACATACGGCAAAAAAATCAACTGTATCAGTTTAACGAAGAAGTGAGAAGTATTTTCTATTTCTGGAATGTAAATATCGTGATGACAATAAGTATAATGTCTATAATTGACAACATAAAAGCCCGATAGGCGTAAAAATGTATTGTATAAGGAAATGTAAACGACATACGGTAAAAATAATTTGAGAAGAAAATGTTAACGACATACGGCAACAAAAAATTGTATCGGTTTAACGACGAAGTGGGATTTTTTTTTCGTTTGGAATGTATATATATCGCGTCGATTATATGTATAATGTCTATTATTGACAAGCAAGTTTAAGGCGCGATTTTGAGATGAAATACGGCGAAAATCATTTGAAAAGAAAATGTAAGCGACATACGGCAAAAAAAAAGCTTATTGGCTTAATGATATCAATTTTTTTTCGATTTTTGGAATGTAAATATCGTGCCAATCGTGTATATAATGTCTAAAGTCGACCAGACAGGGGCGGTTTAGAAGTAGGGCTGATAGGCGCCCGGCGGGAGGTGCGCCAGTCCCGGCACGGAGCCCCCGTTGAAGGCGGCGGGCCCGTAGCCCGTGAAGGGCTTCTTGGCGGCGTGCGGGTCGCTCGCGGCCGCCGCGGCGCTCGCGAAGGCCGCCTCGTAGGAGCGCTTGGCGGCCAGGTGGCCGGCGGCCGCCACGAACGCGGCCTGGGAGAGGTACGCGGCGGGGGCGCGCGCGGGCGCCTGCGGCAGGTAGCGCGGCGCGTACAGCAGGTAGGGCGCGGGCGCGGGCGGGCGCAGGTACTGCGGCGGCAGCAGCGGGTAGGGCGGCAGGTACTGCAGGTACTGCTCGCTCTGGCGCGCCAGCAGCGCGTGCTGCGCGAGCAGCTGCGCCTGCAGCGGCGGGGGCGGCAGCAACGGCGGCAGCGTGGGCGGGAGGGCGGGGAGGGGGGGCGCGGGGGGCGGCGGGGAGGGGCCCGGGGACCTACCGGGGGAGAGCGCCTTGCCGCCGGCCGAGGGGGACGCCATGCCGCCCGTCAGGACCAGGTTCATGTCTTCACCGCTGCACTGGAACACCTAGTGAAGCAAATAAACAATTAGCTACACTATCCATATTTTGTCCGCCTCCGTAGTGTAATGATCAGCGCGCTCGGCTACCGTTCTGGAGGTCCCGGGTTCGATTCCCAGAGGGGGGTCTAATAAATATAAGTGATTTTTTTCACTCTAATATTTATTCAATATTACCCTGGACTGGTACCTGAAGCGGAGGACTGATCACCTTTACTTCATGTGTTAACGATCAAGATAACACTGCGTTTATATGATGCAGTGCCCTTTGCACCGTTGGGGTGCGGATAAGGGTTCGAATTGAAATTGAAAAAATCCATAAAGCGCTGGGCTATTGTTATAAGGATCACCGATATAATTATACAGTCAGTCCTCACTAGAGTGGACTTCGTCCTATATATCACAATACCGTAGAACGGGGCTACTTGAACATTGATGTGTTACTTGAGCCCAGTACAAAAAAAATATTTAGATTGTGGTATCAATTGAAGTATTGTGACAATAAGTGTCACCTGTCAGGGTAACAATGAATCATGTTGATACGTTCATTATTGTAGACCAAATACAGATTTAATATTTTTTTTGTACTGGGCTCAAGTAACACATCAAATTATTTTTTGACATCTCATCAAAGATGAAGAAGAATATGGAAGTCTGGGCATTTACGGGGCTGACGACCGTCATAGGCTGGTTTAAGTGATCACTTTAGACACGTGTAACATTCACCAATTCTACTCATTATTGACAACCACACTACTCAAATTCTTGGAAGTTCTATATATATATGAACCAATTTAGAAACCTTGTTCTTGAATCACTAGAACTTCACTAGAGACATCTATTGGTGAGATGTAAAGAAGCTTTTTATTAAGCAGAAACTCTTATATTAGTATGTGAGATCCGAATCCTGGACACACTCAAAATGTTGTAACACATCAAAGTTCTAGTAGCCCCGTTCTACGGTAATTAAATTGAACACGATAAAGGTTCGGAAAATATTCGCTCACATATGTTGTCAGTATTTTCACTCGCATCTCTTTCGGCAGTATTTGCACACACGTCTTCTTAATCAGTCTCGTTGCTGACATTTATTTTTCACTCACATATTCATCAATAATTTTACTCACATATCTTATCCTATTTATCAGTATTAGTTTAGACACATATCTTCTTAAACAGTATTTTCATTCGCATCTTTATCAGTATTTTCACTCACATATCTCATTCGACAGTATTCCCACACGCATCTTCTTAGTCAGTATTTTCACTCACATATATCATTCGACAGTATTTCCACACACAGCCCATTAATCAGTATTCTCACTCGCATATCTAATTTGACAATACTTCCACGCATATCTTCAAATCAGTATTTTCTCCCACAATTCTCATTTGACAGGATTCCCACACACATCAGTATTCTCACTCGCACATCTCATTTAACTCACCTCAATATATCTCTGCTTCTTGCCAAAGGTCATGTAGCGATTGTGCTTCTGCTGAGCCGAGAGGAAGGCGCTGGTCTCGCTGTCCATCTGTATGAAGGCCTCACCACTCGGTTGACCCTGGACACACACAAAGTCAATAAAACACGTGCCACAAACTACAGAATAAAACGAAAAGTGTATGAATCCTGCATACTGCCAGTGAACACATATCGCTGACTCCTTTCAAGAACGTCATAAATCAAAAATTGACAATTTTTAGTAGTGCATGTTTTCAGAATGCCCAGAAAATGTACTATATCCCAGCAAAAGCGGCATTTTTTAACTTGATATTTACCCGCTACAGGGCAGAAAGTGTTGTTTTTGCATTTTGAAGAAAAGGTATTATTTAATTATTTTTTTAAATATACTAAATATTTTTCAAATGGAGAAAAAACCTTCAGCGTTTACCTAAAAAGATCTGTTGCACAGTAAAAAGTTCAATAAGTGGCCTGATATTTATTTTTAATACATTGTATTATATTTTTAAACTTTAAAAACGTTCTACTGTTAAATCAAGTTTTTTTTATTTATGACGTTGTTGAAAGGAGTGAGCGATATGCACTTGAGACTATGGCTCTGACAAAGAGAAATGCAGAGAAGCTCAGGTGCACACCATCCATGGAAAGATCCACGCTTGGTTTTAGCCTGAGGGATAAAATAAAAAATGAAGATACCAGGAAAAGAACTTAAGTAGAGGATATCATGAATCGTGTGGCAAAACTCAATTAGCAATTGGCAGGACATATTGCAAGACAGGACCCCACAAGATGGACCCCAAAAATTTTACAAAAAAGACTTGTAGGAGAACAAAAGAGGTGTCGGAAGACCCCAAATAAAATGGTCCGATGACATATTCGCTGTGGGGGGTGGAAACTGTAGTAGCCAGGGTATGCTTGGCTACAACAGTTTAGATTTTAGAAGGAATGTGTGTTTGATTACGCATTTTTATCAATTGCTGCGCGGTATGATCGATAATCCTGAAATTATCCGGAGCATCGGTCTGTATGTTCCCGATAGTAAGCTAAGACAGCGTCGGCATAGATTGTTTCCTATTCATAACGTGGTAATATTTTCCTTCGTAAATTGGGTGTAAATAATATGTAAAGTGGGTGTATAATAATAAAATAAACAATGTGTTGCTTTGTAATTAAAGTAACGACAATAAAAGTTTATTCTTGATTAATCTTTACAATATTTTTCTATCTATCTGATTCTGACAGTTCACAATATTATAATTTTTCTATCTGATGGCTTTTGTTTATTCAGTGCGACGCATGCGACACCTGGTGGTAGATTTGTACTATATGTAGGTACTTAATAAAATGTATAGGTAGGTACCTAGGTATTTTATTACATATACAGGAGCAACCTGCCGATGGTTGTGCCTATACGAAGAGCTACTGCTATGCTGAACAATACCTGTTCCATGTGCCTGAGGGGTATTGCGAAGCAGGATTCTTCTACATCTTTAACAAGAGTTTTTGCTTATTTTCGATTTTTGTTAAAATACAATATATACGCTTTAAAATTTAGTTTGTAATGTGTATGTTAATTATAAATAAATAAATTGAAAGCTGATGTACTTCGGACACGTCATGAGAAATGAAAAATATCATCTTCTCCACCTAATCATGCAAGGAAAGATCGAGGGGCGAAGAACTCAAGGAGACTCAAAAAAATCTGTGTTTGATTTAAAATTAATACATAAATGAACTCAAGGACGCTGAAGGACATCATGGCTGAAAAACCCACGACAGTGGTTTGGCAGAAGCACCAAATCTCCGTTCCGAGGTGCAGCATCAAAATTGAAGATAGCCATGATGATCGCCGATCTTCGTTACAAATGGCACAGAAAGAAGAAGAAATTGAAATGAAAAAAACTGGATGCGAGCAGCAACTGCCCGGAGGAAATATTGAAAGCTGTCCCACCGCATGCCCAAATCTGATACAGAAGCATATAGGATTCCTGACAGATCTGCTCTTGCTAAGCAATTTTTTTTAACTAAGTTGCGCAATTTATTGAAAACGTGAAACAATATAAAATTGTATCCCGGAGGAAATGGAAAGGGGAAGAGGTCTATATCCAGCAGTGGAGGTCAGAGGGCTCATGAAGAAGAAGAAAGTGGTTGGTTGGATAGAGGCAGCCTACCTGCGCGTTGTACACCATGTGTACGCCCTGGAAGACGATGTTGTTGGCGAAGTCGTCGAGGAAGGTGAGGATGTGCTCTACCTGCGCCTCGTAGGGCAGCCCGCGCAGGCGCACGCAGTCCTTGAGCGTGCCCGAGGTGATCACGTGCTGCGGGATGAGCGGCACGGGCGGCAGCGCGCCCATCAGCGGCGCCGCCGGCTCGTACGTCTTGGGGTCCAGCGAGCGGTTCAGCACCTGCGCAGGGCTGAGTTATGGAGGGGCAAGAGGCAAGAGCCAAGAGCAACCAGGGCCGGACGAGAAACGGTGGAAATTCAGAATTTGATGCTAAAGGTACTTCTTCTCTTCTTCTTGGTGTAGGCCTTGTGGCCTGTTTTTAAGAGGGCTTAGCCTCCTGCGATGTGGATTCCCAGCTGTCAATCCATCTCTTCATAGAATGAACTCTTGACTAACCCATTCCTTTATTTTGCCTTTGTTCCATATTTTATTTTAACATCCGTCGGCAACAAATTAAAAATGTTTGGAACGATATATTGCAGTGTTCGACTCCCATATTTATTGTTAATTCTTGGGATTATCAACATTTGTATAAAAAAGAGAAATAACACACTATATGATAATCATTCATAGAACCAGAAGCTTACCAAAGAATGTCCTCAAAAGCTGGCTGAACACAAAAATTGATATAAGAAAACTGATGAAAAATATAGTAAAACAATCAGTGAATTTATTATATCAAGACGATATCAATATAACAGTTGTCTGAGCTCGAGATGAAACATCTTTAGTTTATATATGAAGGAAGATGGAAGCCTGAGCATCCCAGGGCTTATGACCTGGCATTAGGCTGGCCCAAGTGATCACTTCATACGGTCATCTACTGTTCGACCGTCATAGGCTGGTTTAAATGATCACTTTACCCAGGTGTAACATTCACATTACTACATTACATTACTGAAATATCTTTATTTGGTAGGTGTACCTTGAATAGAAAGTTTGCGGAACACTGCACAAGACAAGTGGTCACTTCGATCAGCAGTGGGCTTAGACAATAACGAATGGCTGTACCTGTTGCACTTCCGCGGTGGTGGAGCGGAACAGCTCGATGTAGCGCGTGCCGATGAGCTCCCGGTGCTTGGCCAGCGCCTTGGGCGCGTCCTCCTCGCGCGGGAACAGCACGAAGGCGTCGCCCGTGGCGCGCCCGTCTGCGCGCTTCACGAACAGCACGCCCTCTGCGCCGTCCAGCACGCTGCACGGGTTCGCGCCCGTCGAGAAGAACTCCAGCTGTTGGAACGATAGAGAGATGCAATCAACCGATGACGTCGTAACAGAAATTTAAATGATAAATTAGACAGTAAAAGATTATTTGCAAAGACAGATTGGTGGACAATAAAATCGACATGCAATTAATGACATTGTACCAGAAATTTTGATATATTGCTCACTCCTTTCAAGAACGTTATAAATCAAAAATTGTCAATTTTCAGTTGTGCATGTTTTCGGAATGCCCAGAAAATGTACTATATCCCAGCACAAGCGGCATATTTTTATCTTAATATTTACCCGCTACAGGGCAGAAAGTGTTGTTTTAACATTTTGAAGAAAAGGTGTTGTTTAATATTTTGTTTTTAAACATATTAAATATTTTTCAAATGGAGAAAAAACCTTCAGGTTTACCTAAAAAGATCTGTTGCACAGTAAAAAGTTCAGTAAGTGGCTTGATATTTATTTTTAATATACTGTGTTATATTTTTAAACTTTAAAAACGTTCTCCTGAAAAATCAAGTTTTTTTATTTATGACGTTCTTGAAAGGAGTGAGCGATATATGCAAATAAAGGCAGAATTCATCCAATAACCTTGTATAATAAAGGGTTAAGACTGGTGCAGTATAAAACGATCTGCATTTGGTTATGGAAAATATCTAGCCCCAGCGGAGTTGGTAGGAAGGCGACTTACCACTTGGGCCGGGGTGCAGTCGTAGGGCAGGCCCCGCATGCGCACGATGACCTGGGCCCCCCGGGACAGGAAGGCGGCCGCCTCGTTGGTGGCGCCCCCAGCCACGCCCAGGAAGTCCTCTCCAGTGGCGCGATACACCTAAAAATACAACATGTTAATTGTGTCTGTGTTAATTGTGTGAGTTTGTATGAAGTAAACTGTACATAAGGAGTGAGTTCTTATGAAGTAAATTGTGTCTGAGGAGTGAATTCTTACGAAGTAAACTATAATACATTATGTAAAAAAAAGTACCCGGAAATAATAAAAAAAAACACATAAATTGTGCTTTATTCATCTTTTTTTTCCCCTTAAAGTAGGCACCATAGAGTTTTTTTTTCTTCTTTTTTGAATTCTTTCGCATTTCACAACATAATATAAGTACAAGTACAAACAAAAAAAAACCGTGATGGCATCTCGGCTGTCCAAATTTAAAACACAGTAAGGGACATTTTTTTTGTAGTAGGTTTTTTTTGCATTTATGGACCAAGTAGACTACTTGGTCCATAAATGCAAAAAAAAAACCTACTACAAAAAAATGTCCCTTACTGTGTTTTAAATTTGGACAGCCGATCTGTTGAACGTTACGTTTTTTTTTTTAAATCACATTTTTAACTGCTATGGCAGCTCCGTCCTTTGAATGTGTGATTTTTTAAATCACGTTTTTAACCGTAATGGCAGCGCCATCTGTTGAACGCTACAGATTCACACGCATAACGTAGCCATAGCAATGCGTGCAGCTATTTGTTAATATATCATATTAACCTATAATAAGAGACAGGATATTATATTTTTAAATTTTATTATTATTATCGTAAAATACTTAAGAATCGCAGGACGAGTCACTTAAAATATTGACAATTTCTTTTAAAACATGCCGGCGTGATATGGTTAAACATGAATCATAAAACGTGTTTGAAATATAATATAACACGTTATCAGCGAGACAGCGACTGAAGATGTAAATAATATTGTTTTGCAATGACACGCATTCGGACATGCTGTTATCACAAATCGCTCACTCCTTTCAAGAACGTCATAAATCAAAATACTTGATTTTTCAGGAGAACGTTTTTAAAGTTTAAAAATATAACACAATATATTAAAAATAAATATCAAGCCACTTATTGCACTTTTTACTGTGCAACAGATCTTTTTAGGTTAAACCTGAAGGTTTTTTCTCCATTTGAAAAATAACTACTTTATTTTAAAAAATAATTAAACAATACCTTTTCTTCAAAATGCAAAAACAATACTTTCTGCCCTGTAGCGGGTAAATATTTAGTTAAAAATATGCCTCTTTTGCTGGGATATAGTACATTTTCTGGGCATTCCGAAAACACGCACAACTGAAAATTGACGATTTTTGATTTATGACGTTCTTGAAAGGAGTGAGCGAAATGTGCTACCTTTTATTGAGAATGATAATGAGTACACAGAATAAGTTTGGGGTGGATGAAATTCCAATCCGTTCCAGGTAAGCACAGCTACTACATATCGCTCACTCCTATCAAGAACGTCATAAATCAAAAATCGACAATATTCAGTTATGCATGTTTTTGGAATGCCCAGAAAATGTACTATATCCCAGAAAAAAGAGGCACATTTTTAGCTTAATATTTACCCGCTACAGGGCAGTAAGTGTTGTTTTTGCATTTTGAAGAAAAGGTATTGCTTCATTATTTTTTTAAATTTATAAAATATTTTTCAAATGGAGAAAAAACCTTCAGGTTTTACCTAAAAATATGTGTTGCACAGTAAAAAGTTCAATAAGTTGCTTGACATTCATTTTTAATACATTGTGTTATATTTTTTAACTTTAAAAACGCTCTCCTGAAAAATCAAGTTTTTTGATTTATGACGTTCTTGAAAGGAGTGTGCGAAATGTGCTACCTTTTATTGAGAATGATAATGAGTGCACAGAATAAGTTTGGGGTGGATGAAATTCCAATCCGTTCCAGGTAAGCACAGCTACTACATATCGCTCACTCCTATCAAGAACGTCATAAATAAATAATTGTCAATTTTCAGTTGTGCATGTTTTCGGAATGCCCAGAAAATGTACTATATCCAAGCCAGCGAGTCATATTTTTAACTTAATATTTGCCCGCTACAGGGCAGAAAGTGTTGTTTTTGCATTTTAAAGAAAAGGTATTGTTTAATTAATTTTTTAAGTATACAAAATATTTTTCAAATGGAGAAAAAATCTTCAGGTTTAACCTAAAAAGATCTGTTGCACAGTAAAAAGTTCAATAAATGGCTCGATATTTATTTTTAATACATTGAGTTTTATTTTTAAACTTTAAAAACGTTCTCCTGGAAAATCAAGTTTTTTGATTTAAGACGTTCTTGAAAGGAGTGAGCGATATCTCCCTTATCTTGGCGTTCCTTACTCCATCTCGTTGACTCTTGCCAGATTCAATTAAATTCAATTTATTTATAGATAATATACACATTACAAACTTAAATTTAAATTGTATACATTAACAAAAATAGAATAACAAAAATAGCTATAATACTATGGCTTAAGGTGTTGAAGAATCCCTACTTCGGAATACTCCTTCAGACACATGAAACAGATCAATATCCAATGAGATATTGTTCAACATAGCGGTAGCTCTTCCTTCAGGCATAACCATCGGCAGGTTGGTCCTGTATATAGGAATGTGAAACAATCTATGTCGACGCTGTCTTAGGTAACTATCGGGAACATACAGACCAATGATCCGGATAATTTCAGGATTATCGATCATACCGCGCAACAATCGATAAAAATGCGTAATCAAATACACATTCCTTCTAGACTCTAAACTATTGTAGCCGAGCATACCCTGGAGGAACTGGGTCGGGTAGAGCCGAGGATAATAGCCGTACTCTCTCATGTAGAGATACCTCAGAAACTTCTTTTGGACTTTCTCTACCATAAGAGAGTACTTAAGCTCCTTAGAGCGCTTGTGCACTATGCAAGCAACTATGACAGTTAAGCGTGATAAAATTTACGCACACGCACTGATCAAGCGCACCGATCCGAAGAAAGACGGACAAACGCACAAGCCAATCATGCATTTTATCATGCTAACCGGACTGCCGGACAGTTAAATTCTGTGTAGTGCACAAGCGCCCTTAGAGTCTTTATTTCTGACACTCTAAGCGCAGTTTTGGTGACTACGGTATCTGCTTGTAGATTTATGGTAAATTATGTAAAATTGGGACTACCACATACCTCGATGTAGCGGCTGCCTATGTGGTGCTTGTGGCGTTTGAGCGCCATGTCGCGATGCTCCATGGACACGAAGCGGACGAGGGCCTCACCGTTCCTCCGACCCTGTGGGGACAGACACAGCGCTACTCCGCCCCTGGAAACCAAACAAGGTTTAGTTTATTACGGATCAAGTTAAATACAGGTTATGTCAAGTTTAATAAAGATGAGGCCGAGTTGTGAACACAACCAAAAATGCTGAAAAAAATAATAAAAAGGTTGACTTTTTGTCAATATAGGTTAAGTCAATTTCAACAAAGATTAGGTTAAATATAATATTGGTTCAATCAATTTCAAAATAGATCAGTCAAATTTAATACTGATTAAGTCAATTTCAACATAGATAAGGTCAAATACAATAATAATTCAATCCATTTCAATGTCAATGACAATATTGGTAAAGTAAATTTCAATATAGATAAGGTAAAATTCAATATTGGTAAAGTCAATTTCAACATAGATTAGGTGGAATTCAATTTTAGTTAAACCAATTTCAACATAAATTATGTCAATGACAACATTGGTTAAATCCATTTCAACATAGATTAGATCGAGTTCAGTATTGGTTTGGTCAATTTCAACATAAATTATGTCAATGACAACATTGGTTAAATCCATTTCAACATAGATTAGATCGAGTTCAGTATTGGTTTGGTCAATTTCAACATAAATTAGTTCGAGTTCAATATTAGTTAATGTCAATTTCAACATAGGTTAGGTGGAATTCAATATTAGTTAAACCAATTTTAACATAGATTAGGTCAAATACAATATTGGTTAAATCAATTTCAATATAGATTATGTAAAATTCAATATTGGTTAAGCCAATTTCAACATAGATTAGATAAAAAACAATATTGGTTAAATCAATTTCAACATTAATTAGGTAAGGTTCAATATTGATTAAGTCAATTTCCGCATCGATAAGGTCAAGTTCAATATTGGTAAAGTCAATTTCAACATAGATTATGTTGAATTCAATATAGTTTAAGTAAATTTCAACAAAGATTAGGTCAAGTTCAATATTAGTAAAGTCAATTTCAACATAGATTATTGAATTCATTAAAGTTTAAGTAAATTTCAACATAGATTAGGTGATCCAATATTGGTGAGTTGGATTAAGTTCAAGATAGGTCGGATGGACTCACTTTGCCACATTCAATCCTCGGAAGAACTTAGCGATGTCCTGATCGGACGACTGCCAGGGAAGTCCTCTGGCTCTCACGATGCAGCTGCCGTCTATCTCATCGTCCTTCGAACTGGAAAAAAAAATATATTTATTGTAACTGCAGACAGTTGGTAGAAATCCATATTGAATTGTTGGGTAATATATCCAAAATAAAACACGGTTTTTGTTGGATTGAATTCTACATTTATTTATGTATATTTTAATACGTGGCGCGTTTCGTCTTCTTAGGACATTATCAAACACAGGAGTGTTTCGTCTTCTTAGGACATTATCAAACACTCCTGTGTTTGATAATGTCCTAAGAAGACGAAACGCGTCACGTATTAAAATATACATAAATAAATGTAGAATTCAATCCAACAAAAACCGTGTTTTATTTTGGATATATTACCCAACAAAAAAAAATATTATTATTTAATTTATTTGGGAATTATACAGCTTGTATGTACATCACAAATTCAGTTCTTTGGACATGTTGCGCGTGGCAACGAGGATAGCCTGGAACGACTGGTTGTGATGCGTAGCCTGGAGGGGAAGAGAGGGAGAGGAAGATCCCCACATGATGGACCGATGGAGTTTAGGTGGTTGGAGCGCTACGTGCAGCGCAGTCAAGGGATAACTGGAGAAGAGTCATTGCTTCCACAAGGGTCACAACCCTCAGTAATGAGGAATAAGACAGAGAAGAAGAAGACATATCGCTCACTCCTTTCAAGAACGTCATAAATCAAAAAACTTGATTTTTCAAGAGAACGTTTTCAAAGTTTAAAAATATAATACAATGTATTAAAAATAAATATCAAGCCACTTATTGAATTTTTTACTGTGTAACGGATCTTTTTAGGTAAAACCTGAAGGTTTTTTCTCCATTTGAAATTTTTTAAGAATATTTAAAAAAAATAATTAAACAATACCTTTTCTTTAAAATGCAAAAACAACACTTTCTGCCCTGTAGCGGGTAAATACTAAGTTAAAAATATGCCTCTTTTGCTGGGATATAGTACATTTTCTGGGCATTCCGAAAACATGCACAACTGAAAATTGACGATTTTTGATTTATGACGTTCTTAAAAAGGAGTGAGCGATATGTAACAAATGTTAAATAATAGTAAGATTGAAGAAAGAGAAAAGTGTGTGTGTATGTGAGTGTATGAGTATGTGTGTGTGTGAGTGTGAGGGTGGGAGTAAAAGGGTAAAGGCATAGTATGAAATGGAATATGCAGGAAGGAAAAGGAGAGGAGAGGAATCAATTTTATATACATAAGTACATATATTAAAATTAATAATGTGTGATAAATATTAACATTTTTAAGAATGTAACGTGAAGCTATTTTGAAGACTTCGCTCACTCCTTTCAAGAACGTCATAAATAAAATAAAAATCGTCAATTTTCAGTTGTACATGTTTTCGGAATGCCCAGAAAATGTACTTTATCCCAGCAAAAGCGGCACATTTTTAACTTAATATTTACCCGCTACAGGGCAGAAAGTGTTATTTTTGCATTATGAAGAAAAGGTATGTTTTAGTTATTTTTAAAAATATATTTAATATTTTTCAAATGGAGAAAAAACCTTCAGGTTTTACCCAAAAAGATCTGTTGCACAGTAAAAAGTTCAATAAGTGGCTTGATATTTATTTTTAATAGATTGTGTTATATTTTTAAACTTTAAAAACGTTCTCCTGAAAAATCAAGTTTTTTTTATTTATAACGTTCTTGAAAGGAGTTAGCGACTCGTCTACGGATAAGAAAGTATGGAGAAAAAAAGTTTGAAGATCACATTACATAATACAACACCCAGGCCAACTGAAAATTGATATTTCTTGATATAATCTCGCAATTGATAGTAATTTACGAATAATATAAACTAACATTAAACTTAACGCCGATTCCTCGGAGGGGTATGCAGAGAGAATAGAACGCCAAACCAATCATCAACAAAAAAATCACCACTTCCACATTCATGCATCTCCTCACACATACCCGCCGATTATTCCGACTCCTAAGCTTGACCACTTTCAAGTATTCGAAATACTTGATAATGCCAAGTTTTTCTCGGTCTTCCTCTGTTTCTATTACCAACCGTGTTCGACTCATAAATGTACTTACTAAATGTACGATGACCACTTTCAAATATTCGAAATACTTGATAATGCCAAGTTTTTCTCGGTCTTTCCCTGTTTCTATTACCATCGCGATCGCCTCATAAATGTACATACTAAATGTACGATGACCACTTTCAAGTATTCGAAATACTTGATAATGCCAAATTTTTCTCGGTCTTCATCTGTTTCTATTACCAACCGCGTTTGCCTCATAAATTTAATTACTAAATGTACGAAATCATAAATATCTTATAGTTAACACCGCTATTAGAGATCTATTCAGCATGTTTAAGTAATACAGTATGTTTACAAATAAAACATGCATTTCCCGGACGTAGTTCTAAAACTCGGCATTGAATCTTTAAACAAATAACCGCAATCAAACGAAAAAAAAGAAATCATTAATTAGACTCACGCGAAGTTCATTAAAGTTAATAAATATACCTTAAAATATATAATTAGTACATTTGACTACGATGCGTAGATCCCGGGTTCGATTCCCAAATGGTTGTTAAAGAAATTTATCGAATTAGCGACGATCCCAACGATGTTGCAATATGTGACCCTGGATTGCAAGCTAAAGCGCAATGTGATAGGTAATCTTGCCTGTTTATTTAAGAGCAAGATAACACAGCATCAATCAAATGCAACAATGGCAACGAGTGACGGAAAAAAGATACAATAATTAAAGAAAAAAAGTAAAAAGTGAATGTAAAATTTAATTAAAATTTAATTTAGAACAAATTTCATTCAAACTACAAAATGCTGAATTTATTTTAAAAAGATTGTTCTAAATGCAAAATTGAATTTGGAATGTATTAGTTATTGTTCTAAATGCAAAATTGAATTTGGAATGTATTAGTTATTGTTCTAAATGCAAAATTGAATTTGAAATGTATTTCAAACGCATTGAATTTAGAACAAAATAAAAATAAATTACTCATGTTTCAAATACGAAATTGTATTTGGAACAATCCTGTTTCAAAGTTAGAACAATTTGCCTTCAAAATACAATACAATACATATACAGAATTGACTAAAAACTTTGTTCGAAATGCAAAATTGAATTTGGAATGTATCATTTTGAAACGCATTGAATTTAGAACAAAATAAAATAAATAACTTATTTTCAAATACGAAATTGTATTTGGAACAATCCTCTTCCAAAATACGTCACCAAATTTAGAACAAATTTCCTTAGAGGTGCGATTTTGAACTAGGAACAAAGCTCTTTCACATACAAATCAATTTAGTTGGAAATAGAATCAGAAGAATACCGAGAAAAACTTGGCACGATCAAGTATTTTCATGCGCGCGGTTAGGTCAGGAGCCGTAACAATCGGCGTGTATGTACGGTGAGATGCACGAATGCGGAAGAGGCGAAGATTGCTAGCAAAGAAAGACACATGGGTGTGGAGAGAATGGATCTCTCTGCCACGACTTTCGGAGAGTGGCGCTATAGCTTAAAACGATTAATGAAAAGGAGAGTGTTATATTACCATACCACAAAGTTAATAACGCTTCTAAAATACAAAATACATTGTAATTTGTTTTAAATGCATGGTATTATCTATTGGCCGTGACCCGGGGGTGAGTTGACACAAGAGATAAACTTTTTAACGAATTTGTATTTTTTTAATACAACAGTCAAAACAAGATGTCTGCGGCTATCCTACAAAATGAATATCCGAAAAATGTTTTATTATTTATTATTTCAATGGATTCCCCAGTTACAATTTATGTAATATCGGATAATTCTGTTATATGTTATAGTTTATCCAAAATCGGGTTTATCCAGTAAGGTTGTATGTTGTAGATTATCTTACATCAGAGCGTAATGTTGTAGTTTATCTAATGTTTTATGTTATAGTTTGTCTAGTATTAGAAAGTAATGTCATATTTTACGACTTATCTAGAACTAGAAAATGTTGCATGTTATAGTTAATCTAATATCAGATAGTAATGTATAGTTTACTCAATATCAGATAGTAATGTTGTATGTTACGACTTATCTAGTATCGGATAATTATGTTTTTAATCTTATATCAAATAGTAATGTATAGTTTAACCAATATCTGACAGTAATATTTAATGCTATACTTTGTCTAGTATTAGAAAGTAATGTCATATGTTACGACTTATCTAGTACCGGATAATAATTTCATATGTTATGGTTTATCTAATATCAGACAGCAATGTAAATTTTACTCAATATCAGGCAATAATGTTTATGTTATCGTTTATCTAGTATCAGCTGATAATGTCATACGATATATCCAGATATCCTACTGGATCAAGAGAAATTGTTAAATGTTACGATTTATCTAGTATCAGATATCAATGCTTGATGTAATAGTTTGTTTAGTATCAGATAATACTGTTATATGATACAGTTTATCTAATATCAGATAGTACGGTTATTTGTAATAGTTTGTCTAGTATAAGATAATAATGTTATATGTTACGACTTATCTAGTATAGGATGATCATTAAATAAGTTATAGTTTAACTTATATCAGATAGTAATGTTATATGTTACAGTTTATCTAGTATCAGACAATTCTGTTATTTGACACAGCTTATCTCATATCAAATACCAATGTTATATGTTATGAATTATCTAGTATCGGATAATAATTTCATGTCATAGTTTAACTTATATCAGATGGTAATGTTGTATGTTCCATTTTATCTAGTATCAGGTAATACTGTAATATGGTACAGCTTATCTAATATCAAATAATAATAACTTATATCAGATAGTAATGTTTTATGTTACATTTTATCTAGTATCAGGTAATACTGTTATATATTACAGCTTATCTAATATCAAATAATAATAACTTATATTCGATAGTAATGTTTTATGTTACATTTTATCTAGTATCAGGTAATACTGTTATATGTTACAGCTTATCTAATATCAAATAATAATAACTTATATCAGATAGTAATGTTACATTTTATCTAGTATCAGGTAATACTGTTATATGTTACAGCTTATCTAATATCAAATGATAATGTTATATGTTACAATTTATCTAACATCAAAAAGTAATATCAAGTATTACCGAAGCCGTCACCAGCACATTTCATCATTAACCCTTGTCAAGCGCCTTTGAGGCAGCATTTTACGAAAATGTCGCTATATAAACTATCCGAAATTCTCAATATCAATATCAATACGACGTTATGTTACGACGAAATGCTCCGGTCAGTCTCTACCTTAAAATTCTGAATTTGATCTGGTAAACGTCCAATTAGATATTTGACCGCCCTACACATACGAACGTACGTGATACGCGCGGGTTTTCTTCACCATTCCGCGCTAATGACCTACACGCACGAGAAAAGATAATCTGCTGTCCAAATTTAAAACACAGTAAGGGACATTTTTTTTGTAGTACGTTTTTTTTGCATTTATGAATTAATTAGACTCTACTTAGTCCAAAAATGCAAAAAAAAACATACTACAAAAAAAATGTCCCTTACTGTGTTTTAAATTTGGACAGCCGAATATCTCATATAATATAATTATTAAAATATATTGAATATAATCAATAGATTTTTTTTTGACATCTCATCAAAGATGAAGAAGAATATGGAAGTCTGGGCATTTACGGGGCTGACGACCGTCATCGGCTGGTTTAAGTGATCACTTTACACACGTGTAACATTCACCAATTCTACCCATTATTGACAACCACACTACTCAAATTCTTGGAAGTTCTTTATATATGAACATGGAAATTTCATTATGAAAATGGTATTTTCTGGCGTTTCTCATGTGTGTGATTATAATCCAGGATTTGGACCTCACATACTAATATAAGAGTTTCTGCTCAGTAAAAAGCTTCTTTACATCTCACCAATAGATGTCTCTAGTGAAGTTCTAGTGATTCAAGAACAAGGTTTCTAAATTGGTTCATATATAAAGAACTTCCAAGAATTTGAGTAGTGTGGTTGTCAATAATAGGTAGAATTGGTGAATGTTACACGTGTGTAAAGTGATCACTTAAACCAGCCTATGACGGTCGTCAGCCCCGTAAATGCCCAGACTTCCATATTCTTCTTCATCTTTGATGAGATGTCAAAAAATAATATGAAAATAACTCCTGTAATTGGAGATAATCCAGATTTTGTGAACAAGTATTTGGACACACTCAAAATGTTGTAAATTATTATCATATTATTTTCACCGGTTGACCGCTCCGAATCATTCCCTGGCAGTGGTAGCCATGCACACCAGTCGACTACCTGCTTCGCCAGCCTAAACCCATAAAACCAAGTGCGTTGAACACTCACTAAGAACAATGCAGTGTCGTTTTACGACGCTGAACCCTTTGGCCACCAGGAATATTCGGCTGTCCAAATTTAAAACACAGTAAGGGACATTTTTTTGTATTACTTTTTTTTGCATTTTGGGACTAAGTAGAGTCTACTTAGTCCATAAATGCAAAAAAAAACTACTACAAAAAATGTCCCTTAATAAAACCCTTATCCGCACCCCAATGGTGCATAGGGCACTGTTTCATATAAACGCAGTGTTATCTCGATCGTTTACACACGAAGTAAAGGTGATCAGCCCTCCACTTCAGGTACCAGTGCAGTGTAATATTGAATAAATATTTGAGTGAAAAAATCACTTATATTTGTAATTAAAGTTTATAATTAAAGTTTATTCTTAATTAATCTTTACAATATTTTTCTATCTATCTATCTGAGTCTGACAGTTCAGAATATTATATTTTTCTATCTGATGTCTTTTGTTTATTCAGTGCGACGCATGCGACATCTGGTGGAAGATTTGTACTATATGTAGGTACTTAATAAAATGTATAGGTAGGTACCTAGGTATTTTATTACATATATATATATATATATATATATATATATATATATATATATATATATATATATATATATATATATATATATATATATATATATATATATATATATATCGGATATCGGTAGCCAAAGGGTTTAGTACATTTGTATAACTCGATAATGCGAGCAAAGGTCTCAGAATGCATGGCTGACGCCATATATACTAAAAAAAAACAAAACAGGTGTTGAAATCGAAGACGCAAAAGTTGCAAACATTAATATCCGAACGCCGGGTATATCGTTGTCAGGAATATCTTATTTAAAATACTCAACCTTTAAAGGATTGTATTAGACTCGTGAAGTGTTTATAACAGCCGATATAATCAATATTTTCATTCATCATTTTCTTTTGGAAAATTCGCCTTCGTAAATACGTTGTTTTCGTAAGTTGGTAATGAATGACGTCACAGAAACGATGGACTTAACTAAATAAAGCATACTAGTACATGTTTATTTAAAATGACAACCGTTTCCCCTAGGAATGGCATTTTGAAACCGTTTCAAAATTTTAACATATACATCTAAGTTCTGAACAGCGATAGCTATTTCGCCTTTTAAACTGTTTTAAAATTGTACCTGAATATTTCTCAGGGAATATTTAATATGCCAGCTGTTTCGCCTTGTAATTGCATTTTAAAACTGTTTTGAAATTTGATCTAAATACATATATCGTAGTCATACAGGAGAAAGTGACCAAGTGCATTTTTTACAAAAACGTGATCATTGACTATTTGATATCTTACTAGCTTAATATCGCCCTGAAAACATCCCAAAGGATTTTAAACTTGTAAGTATAATATATTGACTTGGTAAAAATGACTAACTGCATTGATGTTTATTTTGTTGCCAAGCAAAAGTGACTTAAATGGCCCTCCTGAACATTTTACCTTTTGTTAGTTGGTCACTTTCTCCTGTACGACCACGATATCTCAAGTAATAATTAATCAAATTAAGACTGTTTTTCTTCTGTATTCGCCTTTTAAACTGATTTAAAATTAAATCTAGATATACCTCAGGTAATATTGACTAAATAAAGAAAACGATTTTTTTTTCAATTGACAACAGTTTCGCCTTATAATGGCATTTTAAAACCGTTAAATATCTGCAAAATAATTTTAATTCAAGTAATAATATAATTATCAAAAAAGTCTACTATTTTTTGTATTGATAGCTCTTTCTCCTTTTATTGCATAATTTAGAGATTTTGGATATTAAAAAAGCGATAAAACAAAATTTGAATATTATTAATAGTCAATTAAATTTAAGTTACAGTCCTATTTTTTATATTTTTCAAATTTCTGTTCATAGAAAGAAAAAATCCGCACATTAGGTTTTTGTGTGTGTGCTCCACTTTACGTACGCGTGCGCGGCTTCATATTGCTTTTGGGTGATTCCATTCGTAGTTGTTATTTGGAGTTGTTACGCAATGCACAATAACACATTTAGGATTTTTTACGGAGTGTGTGGAACTTTTTAGTAATGGAATGTATTTAATTATGAGTATTTTAATGTTTTAGAATTTAATAAACCCTTATGATGACAAGGTTCTTGTCGAAACCGGTAGGCTAAAGTGAGCTAAGAATAAAAAAGTGGTTAAAACAAAGTTGTTTGATTTTATAAAGTTTATAAAATGTGCCAAGTATCTGCGAAAAACATTCAAGAAATGTTATAAATTTGGTCAGTAACCAAATAAAGCACACTACTTTTTTGGAAACGACAAACTGTTTCGCATAGGAATTGCATTTAAAAACTGTTTTAATGTTTTTCCTAAATACATTTTGACCAACCAACTGCCCGGAGAAAATGAAAAAAAAGGAGAAAAAGCCTATATATAACAGTGGAGGTCAGAGGCCTGAAGAAGAAAAAGAAGACGAATACATCTTTAGTTCTGAACAGCGATAACAGTTACAATATCAGCATTTGGCTTTGTTCAGAATATATCGCTCACTCCTTTCAACAACGCCATAAATAAAAAACTCGATTTTTCAGGAGATCGTTTTTAAAGTTTAAGAATATAATTAAATGTATTAAAAATAAATATCAAGCCACTTATTGAACTTTTTACTGTGCAACAGATCTTTTTAGGTAAAACCTGAAGGTTTTTTCTCCATTTGAAAAATATTTAGTATATTTAAAAAAATAATTAAACAATACATTTTCTTCAAAATGCAAAAACAACACTTTCTGCCCTGTAGCGGGTAAATATTAAGTTTAAAAATATGCCACTTTTGCTGGGATATAGAAAATTTTCTGGGCATTCATGCATATGAGAAAACATGCACAACTGAAAATTGACGATTTTTGATATATGACGTTGTTGAAAGGAGTGAGCGATATGTAGTTTGTTTACACTCGAGATCAGAGTTCAAAATCCGATATCGAAAACACGCCGTCGGAAAAACGGACAAAACAATGGAGATATTAATAAATTACAAATATATTTTACCTGCTGTAATTTTGCATCAAGTGCGCAGAAAATTCAGTGAAGCGAAAACGACAATTTTGCAATGAATTGTTACAAAATATCGAGCAAAACACACGCGACCCGTCGCGAAATATTGCGAACGTATTCGACGAAACTCGACAAAATTGCACTTATCACAGCTGGAATGGAATTTAACGCGAGTACAGAGCAATTAAATCCGTTTTATGGACTTTTACGAATAGTTATTACAAATATAAACAACCTTTTATGTTGATGTGCGGCGATAAGGCGCGACGTGGGCTACCGCGGCGGACGCCTCGACTTTTCTGACAAGCCACAAGTTGAAAAGTTTCCAGTGATTGGACGCAGTGTAAATATGGCACAGTCTACTTGTCGGCGGGCCGAAACTCGTCATGTTCTGCGCACTACGTCACAACTGTCAAAACTTGGGTAGGTACCTTTCAATTATATAAAACACTTGTATGTATCGCGCATAAAATGAGCAAATATATATTAGACCCAATTTTTTTCACCCAAAAACAACACTAAATTATTTTATTTTATTTGGAAATTTACCAGAACAGTTACTTAAATACATTTACATTAACGAGTTACACAAAATAGGTATTTTGACCATTCTAATAATCAAGTTTCACATTTGTAATGGAATTTAAATACCTGTAAGAGAGACGGGAGGGAGAAAAAGGGGAAAAGGTTAAGATCAAAGCTAAAGGCAAAGACAAATCTGGCTGTTCTCCACGTAGGAGTTATTTTTACATCTCAACATAGATGAAGAAGAATATGAAAGTCGAAGTTTTAACAGGGTTAACGCCCTTAAATACGACATATTAAGGAGATATTCGCAAAACAGAATTCATTCCACCGGAGGCCACCGGAAAGGTCACATGTCTGTTCACGCCATGTATATTGTATATTGGATATTCTTTGATATATTTTTTCAATAACTCTTTTCTTTTCAAAACCATAATTATTTTATGGAAAACCGTATTTTTTCAATGTAAAAGCGGTGTTTAAAAAAAAAATACGTAAATTATTACCTGGATTTAGAGAAAATTAAGTTGTGACTTACGAATACTAGGCCTTAAGCCCTGTTAAAACCCAGACTTCCAAATTCTTCCTCAATGAAAATAGCTGGTCAAATTATAAGCTATCCGCACCCAGTGGTGCTTAGGGCACTGCATATTAATTGCATGAAGGCAAGGTGATCATCCCTGCGCTTCTTGTACCAGTCCAGGGGGATATAAAATAAATATTAGAGCAAAATGTTTTATATCACAAATTACCAAAAATTATAATAAACGGTACGTCATCAAAACTAGATCCACAGATGACTCGTGTGCATGACCAGCGTATGATACGACCAGTGTTTATTTCACCAAGTCTTTAGCGAAACGTCACTAGCGCCACTGGAATTTAATGGCAAAAAAACGAACCAAATTTGACAGATAATTTGACAACTCACTCAAATTGTTGTCAGCAAAGTTATGTACCTGTCTGAATTACGTAAAATAAAGTATGGGAATTTATTTTGCGACCGATACACTACAAGTAAATCAACATTTTTGAATTTGCAGAAATAATCGGATTGAAATGTGTCAACCAAACATTTTTTATCGGTGTAAAAAGCGTAAAATTCAAATAAGAACATAAAAAAATACACACTCGGCAAATTGTAACAATAATTTTTTGTATCGTTAGTTGTGTTATCGCAAGAAACGCTATTATAATAATAGCTATGTAAGATTTATATTGTATAAATTTAAAAAATTTTAAAAAAAAGAGAAATGCCAGAAAAATATCATTTTTATTATTTTAGCTTATAATTTGACCTGTTAATTTATTTACAACATTTTGATCCAGATTTGTGAACAAGTATTTGGACACACTCAAAATGTAGTTTTATTATTATAATCCGTGGAATTGATGGAGGGTCCCACGTTCCAGTAGCCCATCTAGAGAGCTAATAAAGGATTAGATTAACGGAATTAGCTCTTTATCTCCTATCCCCATTTTTTATTAATCTGCATTAAAAAGATAAGAACCAATCAAAGGTAATAAAAGGATTTTATCAATAGATTCGGCAGTCACATTGTAGTAATATCCATCCAATTTTTAATTTGAGTTTTACTGGATAAATGCCACTATTTCTTAAAATCTATTGTGACACGTTGCTCACTACTTTTAACAACGTCACATATCAAAGAAACTTGATTTTTCAGGAGATAGTTTTTAAAGTTAAGAATATAATGAAATGTATTAAAAATAAATATCAAGCCACTTATTGAACTTTTTATTGTGCAACAGATCTTTTTAGTTAAAACCTGAAGGTTTTTTCTCCATATGAAAATATTAAGTATTTTTAAAAATATAATTAAACAATACCTTTTCTTAAAAATTCAAAAATAACACTTTCTACCCTGTAGCGGGTAAAATTAAGTTTAAAATATGCCGCTTTTGCTGGGATATAGTAACTTTTCTGGGCATTTCGAAAACATGCAAAACTGAAAATTGTCGATTTTTTTTTATATACAGTATGACGTTGTCGAAAGGTGTGAGCGACGTGTTCAATACATACATCTTACACACGGAGTCGTAAAGTGACGCGGAATGCTTCGAAACACGTGTCACAATAGATTTTAAGAAATAATAGATATTTTACCAAGTAAAAATTAAATTAATAAAGTTAGGTTAGGCTAGTTTTCGCGCCTGGCGGATTTTTTCCAAACTAACACAGGAATTTTCCATTACAAACATTTGACAGAAAGAACTAAATCACTGATCGTAATTAACTTGAAATAATTTTATATTTATAACGCAAACAGCGCTAAGCAAATGGAAAAATATGTGAATAATAAAAATAAAAACTTTTCGACGTGACATTGAAATCAAACCGATGGTATTTGTCGAGCAAATAATAAACGTCTGCTTGTATTGCACTGATAAATTATCACTAAACAAAGAAAAAAGCGATAGTTATGAATGTACATAAAGAATTTCTTCAATTTATAGAAATTGTTTCCATCCGATATACGTTTATAAATGTGGTGGGGTCATTTTCCAAAGCCGGCTAAATCACAATAAAGAAAGACTTGCTGATATATACATCGGTTTATTATATATTTTTTTAAAGCAGATACAATAAAACCTCGATATAACGGACTAATCGTAGGGAGGATGTGTCCGTTAAAGCCGAATCAGTTGTATAAAAACAGGTTGAATTATTATTTTTTTAAACATGAACAATACTTAGGATTTAAATAAACAAACAAAATTCTTTCATTAATTGATCGGCAATCACTTTGTGGTAAAACCTATTCATTTTTAATTAATATTTTACTTAGTATATACCACTATTTCTTAAAATCCACTGTGACACGTGTTTCGATGCATTCCTCATCATTTTCATACGGTGTTTGAAAATGATGCGGAATGCATCGAAACACGTGTCGCAGTAGATTTGAAGCAATAGTGATATTTACTTTGTAAAACTTTTATTAAAAATTAATATTTTATATATTATATTTCCTTTTCACAAAAAAAAAATATGCTACTAGGTAAAATTTTAATTAAAAATACACTAAATTTTTAGAAATTAAATTTTTAAAAGGTGTTTAAATGAGGCGACACTAGAATTTAAGCATGTATAATATTTACAGGACTTTAAATATAATATATATATATATATATATATATATATATATATATATATATATATATATATATATATATATATATATATATATATATATACATATACACAAATATATATTTATACATATACATATATATGTATATATATATATATATAAATATATATATATATATATATATATATATATATATATATACAAATATATATATATATATATATATATATATATATATATATATATATATATATATATATATATATATATATATTTATATTTATATATATTATATGGACCGGATTTTTGTCCGTTATATCCGAAATTCGTTACATAGAGGCCCGTGTGTGTGTGTGAGGAGTTGCAATAATGTAGAAGAGGCGAAGGCTGTTTGCAAATACATATTGATGAAGCGTTCTATTTTTTCTCTGAATAGGAACCGCATCGAACCGTAATAAATAGTAGTGTTTTTAACACCTAAAGCGCGATGGCCTCAAACAAAACGCGCCCAGCGGTGGTGGGTCTGATCTGACCCAGTACAGAAATCGCCTTTTAGGCGGTTTTCGTCGGGTTTTTATATTTTATATATTATTCAAAATAGCCTACATAACAATAGGATAATGTGTCATAAGTTTTGTATGAGAATTTTCAAGTTTTTGATAGTTTTGAAATTAAATTATCCAAGCGCATAATTTTACATCCAAACGCGACCGCGCGCTTCGGCTCACTACCACAGACTAACTAATTTATATACTCACTACTACCGCGGAGCATGTCACACGCGCATGTAGCATGGTTGGCAATGAAGCAGTGATTGTAAACATTTTTATTTTTACTGAATTCAAATAATTTGTGTTTTTAATTTTATAACTATATTTTAAGTCAACATCATAACAGATAGAATTATTAACAAAATGCAACTAAGTAATTATCTTCAAATATAAAACGTGGCAGTTAGCTCCAAAAACCACAAAATGATTCTAGGATTTTGAGTTAATATTTCAAGATAAATTTTTGTCCATAATGCAATTAAAATTCATTTTAAATACAGTGAAAATATTTAAATTTTCATTGAAAAGTATATACGGAATTGCCCAAAATGGTGTAAATATTCATTTAAAGTTCGCCATTTCTTACATAAACATTTTGCGGGTTTTAGAAATTATGAATACAATTTTGTATGAAACCAAATAAAACTAAATATTATAAAAATTTTATATACAAGTTCGTTAGACATAATAGGTATGATATTTAATTTTATTATTGACCAATAAATTGTAACCAAAAAATAAGAGGACAATCGGTACTTTTCTTGTTGAAATCGATGTTTTTATCACTTACTGACATTTCTTATAAAACCACGTTTTCCGTTGCACTTTCAAATTCTGAATCTAAGGTTTTTGAATTCTAAATCACTGTCATCTGCGCTATTCTCTCACTTTTCTTTCACTTTTAGAACTGTTCAAAAGTCGTTCAATCTCGTCATGAGATAATTATTTTTTTCCTGCCATTGTGGTAAAGTATCGAAAAGATTTAAAAAAAATAAAACTAGAAATCGTTCAAATATAAAACAGTTTATTGTGAAGGTCTGTGTTTTGTAATATTAATATTTTTTAAATGTAGATTTACCTTATAGTCTATATATATGATATTTAATCCGTCATACAAGTAAACAAATAAATCAGTTAAAAACAAATATAAAAAAAAAACAATAAACGGAAACAATCGCCAAAGATTGACAATGTATGCTTTTGTTTTTGGGATTTCAAAATCACGGCAGACGGCACACTAACACATTGATAGCGATCAACTGACCTTACTCAATATGATTTTTGATATTTTATTTGTTCTTTTTTTTTAAATAACTCATTTGAATCTGGTCCAATAATTTTCGTTTGTATCTCAATTTGTAGGTAATTTTTTGAAGAACGATTACACTCAAGGAAAACGACGTAAACAAATTACCTATTACGTAATCAATAATTTTCCGCGATGGTGGGTCTGACCAGACCCACCATCGCAGAGGAAGTGTTAATTCAAGCTAGCGTCGCAGGCAAGCCGCGTCGCGTAATACTAAATCTAATCCCGATACTATAAGATGAAGAGAGAATATGAAGTAAAAACAACTCACCATATACCCGGCTCCAAAATCATGTCCACCGTTTCAGGAAGCCCGAATTGGAATCCTAAAAGGAAGTAAATAAACACTGTTTATAAATTAGTTCAATAAAGAACTTCGTCTTTGTTAATACATCCAAAACAGTTAAGATTAATAGCTTGTATCGCTCACTCCTTTTAACAACGTCATAAATCGTCAATTTTGAGTTGGGCATGTTTTTGGAATGCCCAGAAAATGTACCATATCTCAGCAAAAGCGGCATATTTTTAACTTAATATTTACCCGCTACAGGGCAGAAAGTGTTGTTTTTGCATTTTGAGGAATACGTTTTGTTTTGTTTTTTTTTTAATATACTAAATATTTTTCAAATGGAGAAAAAACCTTCAGGTTTTACCTAAAAAGATCTGTTGCCCAGTAAAAAGTGGCTTGATATTTATTTTCAATAAATTTTATTATATTTTTAAACTTTGAAAACGTTCTCCTGAAAAATCAAGTTTTTTTGGTTTATGACCTTCTTGAAAGGAGTGAGCGATTTCTCTTACCTTAATTAAATTAGACTATTGAAATTAATATATAAATAACATACCATCAGAGATCATCCTTTGCACGACACTGGCCATGTCCTTGGATTCCTTCATGTAGAAGTCGTTTCCTTCATACCCTGGTATTCCAAGATCTGAGCATATTTGAGTTAAGAAAAAAATACGAAAATATTTTTGGTGTACAGGGCACTGCTTTAGATCGATGAAATCTCAAGCAAATCGTTGATCACGTTGGGATAATCGATAGCCCGCAACTGAATTTTCTTTAAGCCCAGATAATTTATTTATTGTTTCGGCATTAACTTTGTGGTATGACATGTTACAATGATTAAAGAAACACTTGTTTTTTACCACTTGATTTTAATTAAAAACTACATGTTTCAGAAGTTAAACTTCCATCATTCAGGTATGTATAATAAGTTACTATACAGACCTGAATGATGGAAGTTTAACTTCTGAAACATGTAGTCTTTAATAAAACTCAAGTGGTAAAAAACAAGTGTTTTCTTTAATCATTGAAACCCAAATAAAACGCAATTGAATTTTTTGCTCGTTTTTTTGGATGAGTTTTGCATTTATTATTTACCTTGCTATATTATTCATTATATAGGTGCAAGGTTTACGATCATTAAGCGATTTTTGTTTCTTCTAACTAAATAAATATGTTTTTATTTAAATCTTTTGCTTAAAACACCGATGTTGTATTAAAAAAGAAGTTATTCTTTGAATTAAATATTCGGTTTGGAAAAGACAGGAGTAATAGAAATATAAGAACCGTCATGGGACCGACAACCACACTATTGTCAATCATGGGTACAATTCATAAATGTTACACGTGTGTAAAGTGATCACTTAAACCAGCCTGTAACGGTTGTAAGTCCTGTAAACGTCTTCATCTATGTTGAGATGTCAACAAATAATGTAAAAAATAACTCCTGATTGGAGATAATCCAAATTTGGGAACAAATATTTGGACACACTCAAAATGTTGTAAATAATATGTTTCAATATGTTGTGGTTAAGAAATTTATGAGGCAAATGTAGTTGGAAAAAGAAGCAGAGGAAGACCGAAGAAAACTTGGCACAATCAGGTATGTCAAATACTTGAAAGCGGCCGGGTCAGGAGTCGTAATAATCGTCGGGTATGTATGAGGAGTGTCACGGATGTGGAAGAGGCGAAGAATGTTTGCAAAGACAGAGTGGTGTGTGGCGTTCGATTTTCTTCTGCCTGCGGCGGCGTGATGGTTAGTTGGTTAGTTAGTGGATAAAATTGAAGTTATCTACACTGCGTAGTTAGAAAGTTAACTTGCCTGTAAAATCGATACCCTGCTCTGATCAGGAACACAGCATACGTGTTAATACTAGCGCAGGTCGATGTTGAAATCGTCATTAAAAGGTGATTAGTAAAATCACTAACGAAAACAGCGTCATTCATAATTATTTCACATACTAATTAAAGGCTCGGTAATTTGGGTAATAAGGTACTACTTATTACATGACGAGACGATATTTTATTCATCAATATAAATAAAAACGATACTCCCAACATTTTGAGTGTGTTTTTTGAAGGAGCAGTGTTCGCGGACGGTGCATGTGTCGTATCGCGCCAACCCGAGCACTGCTCGCGTGTTTCCACTTATTTGAGTTACATAAAGTACAACCCAACCGAGCGAGCCAGTTGCCAATCAACGCTTTTATTGTAATTTATATGATATTCTAGGATAAATGACAAATTTTGTCTGTCTTTTTTATTATTTGTTATTTTATTTAGACTTATTTTTTTTATTAGGTTTATAACTTAACTTACTGGAGAATCCAAAATTTGTTAACAAGGATTTGGACAAACTCAAAATTTTGTAACCATATGTAGATAACCTAGGAGAAGCGAAATTATTTTATATTTTTTTGACATCTCAACATAGATGAAGAAGAGTATGGAAGTCTAGGCATTTACGCGGCTTACGACTGTCATAGAAAATAAAATATGAAAAATAACTCCTATAATTGGAGATAATCCAGACTTGTGAACAAGTATTTGGGCACACTCAAAATGTTTTAATTATTTTACAGTTAATTGCACATTTCCTCATTATAGCTTTTTTCTTCACAAAGCTAGGGTAGGCACTGGTTGTGCGCTGATATGGAACGCACGCCACTGCTCATAGTCGTTTTATGTACATACGCATGTAACTAAGGGCGATGCCATATTATCTATCATTATAGTATGTGTAATTATTTGAATAGACAGCCCAGGCGCCGTGATTATAGTGGTATTTAAATTTAAATTACTGTTTATATTATCTAGAAATTGTGCTGTTTGTACTCGCATAGGGCGATTCCATTATACTCTAATGACGAATTGAAACAAGAGTGGATTTAACTCTTTGCTAGCGAGAAAACCCGGATTCGGTATGTGGAACTAGATTTGAGTGTTCAAATCCAAAATGCACATCAATGCCATTCAACTGAGGTACGAAGAAGTCAGTAATCATGGTTCTGCAGCGCTCTCCATTGATCGTAACATTCTGGACGGTATCGTCGTCAAAAAAATATGACCCAATCATTCCACCTGCCCATAAAGCACACCAAACAGTGACTTTTAATGGATGTAAGGGCGTCTCGACAAAGGTTTCTGGGTTTTCTCCACTCCAAATTCGGAAATTCTGCTTATTCTACATTAATCTACATTTAACCAAAAATGTGCCTCATGGGTGAATAAAATTTTGCGTTGAAAAAGAGGATCAAGCTCAATATTGTTTTCGGCCCATTCACGAACCTACGACGCGCATAATGGTCATTCAGTCTATTCGTGGTGACAAGGTAGAACGTACTGACTAAAAATCAACTATCAACTTTCAAATTGGCAGTCTGTAGAAACAATGTTGACATTTTAAAAACCTAACCTCTAAAAAAACACCTATATGTGTAAGGATTTATATCAAATATGAAGTTATTTCCAAAACATCGTGTTTTTATTTCATTTGTTTTTGTTGTCATAAAAATGGAAAACTGTAAATTTTAGGCATTAATTTATAATTTGCAAATTAAATGCTAAATCATCAGTAAATTTCGTATGTTTATCTTTCTATAAACATTATTTTATTTTCAAACATTCCGATGCATGTTTTCCAAATTGAAGAATTATTAAAGTCCTGTTTTTTATGTATGTAAAATACCGTATTGAAAAATATAATGCATCGAAAAATTCAACGAAAAGGTAATTTTTTCTCTTTCATTTGACGTTTGAAATAATTGACACCTATCGGCAAAATCGAACATTATTTTCGGAAAAGAAATCTGCTTTACCGACATTCGTATTAATAGTTACATATTTTATACACAGATTGTGTCGTGTCGATTATTTCACGAAATAATATTCCCCGGAATGACGCTTTCACATTTATCGATAAAATAAAGTGCGTTTTAAAATATGTTGTACGTTATGAATGTAAATGCTATCAATTCTTATGAAACCCTAATTAATGGAATTGAAGCGTGTAGGATGAAATAAGATTGAATGCATCATGAAATGCGATCACTCAGTGTGGAAAAACAATGAATAATTAACGTGACCATTTATTTTTGTCCTCAAAATGGGACATCTACCAATTTTTACGTAATAGTATGTATATTCAAGAGAACACGTGTTTTTTCACAATTTTATGTATTAATTAAAAGAAAAGGAATGTTGATAAAGAAAATAATATAAAAATGAAAAATTATGTTGTGCAGGCTATCTGAAAACCGGACGGTCCCGTTCAAAACGGGACGTATGATCACTTTGTGAATAATAAATGTTCCAATGGTGAAATGAGGAAAGAGTGCAAGGCCAAGAGATAAGCATTATCGATAAAATAAAGAAAAGGTGTGTTGTGATAGTTTTAATGTGTGGAACGAATGAGCGAGGAAAGAACTGTAAAACTAATGCAGGTACAAATAAGGCGAATTGAAAAATAGAAGCAAAGACATGTCAGAAGTCGGAATAAACGGCGTATTTGTATGGCAAGATGCATGAATTTGTAAGAAGAGAAGTATGTTTGCAAAGACTGAGGGTGTGGGGTTCTGTTCTATCTGCCTACGATTTTTTGTTCTTCAAAATAATAAATAAAATGTTTAAATTGTACAAAAATGTCGCTATAACATTATTTAAGTAGATAACTCGTCGCGCCGCAAGACAGCTATTGCACCTTGCATCTATACATGGGGGAATGAATTAAAAACAGAATTAAATAATGACTTCTTTCAAAGAATTCGGTTTTTGGATTCGATTACTTGCAAACAACGCTTATCAGTGTACACATTTCGTTGCTTTTGCGTTTTTCTAGCCCTTGAAATACAGATCATCGTGTTTACAAATCTGGATCAAAATCCAATCAGGAGTTTTTTCATAATATTATTTGTCAAAAAATAATTTAAAATAATTCCTCATTGGTGATAATCCAGATTTGTGAACAAGTATTTGGACATATTTAAAATGAACTGGTCAAATTATAAGCAAAAATAATAAAATAAAATGGATATTTTCTTGCGTTTCTCATATATCGCTCACTCCTTTCAAGAACGTCATAAATCAAAAAACATGATTTTTCAGGAGATCGTTTTTAAAGTTTAAACAAATAACACAATGTATTAAAAATAAATATAAAGCCACTTATTAAACGTTTTACTGTGCAATAGATCTTTTTAGGTATAACCTGAAGGTTTTTTCTCCATTTGAATAAATATCTAGTTTTTTTAAAAAAATTATCAAGCAACACATTTTTTCAAAATGCAAAAACAACACTTTCAGCCCTGTAGCGGGTAAATATTAAGTTAAAAATATGCCGCTTTTGCTGGGATATAGTATATTTTCTAGGCATTCCGAAATCATGCATAACTCAAAATTGACGAATTTTGATTTATGACGTTCTTGAAAGGAGTGAGCGATATGTGCTTATAATCTAGGATTCGGACCTCACATACAAATGAAATAGATCTGCTCAATAAAAATCTTATTTCATCTCTCCAATAGATGTCTCTAGTGAAATTCTAGTGATTCAAGAACTATATTTCAAATTTGAACAATATTTATATATATATATATATATATATATATATATATATATATATATATATATATATATATATATATATATATATATATATATATATATATATATATATATATATGTATATATATATATAGGTAAAGTTTCAAGAATTTGAGTAGTGTGGTTGTCGATCATGGTTAGGATTGGTGAATATTACACGTGTGTAAAGTTGATCACTTAAATTAGCCTATGATGGTCGCAAGCGCCGTAAAATGCCCAGACTTCCATATTCTTCTTCATCTATTGAGATGTCAGAAAATAATGAAAAACTTCAGCTGGAAATCGATACTGATCGAGAAATAGTAACGAATGCATCCCAACCGAATAATTAAAAGTGACAGTTACCGATTAGTAACCTCTTTACTTTACGCACCATACAATGGCAACATTAATTTCTGTTTTTTTATACGAAACCTGCATTGTTGTTTTATCGAGGAACTGTGCAAAGTTTAAAGGAAGTGACGACCTTCGACACAGAGCGTGATCCTACATTCATTGTAAAGAAACGAATATCCAATATGAAATTAGAACGAACTCATTGTAAAATGCATTTATTCGAACTAGGGTCAAATGTCGGACCGTTAAAATAACATTCATTAGTTTAAAGACAGCAAAACTTCGCTGTCATTCAGTTGTCACTAAACAAGGTAACGTATGAATAAGACTATACATAGTTGTAAAAAGATGGTTTTTAACAATTAAAAACTGAAACTAACTGTTTCCAACCTGGTTTAAACAGTTTTATGGTTGTATCGTTTGTTAATTTGACATTTATCGTTGTTAAATTTCTCCCAAACGCATTCGCGATCTGTCAGAAGTTGACAACTGTGATCATTCAAACCAAGCCCTGTAAATACCCAGAGTACTCCATATTCTTCTTCATCTATATTGAGATGTCAAAATAAATAATTGTTTGTGCACTCTCCTCATCATTCATCGTTCACTTTGTGTAATACCACTTTGAAAAACACTAAATTTATTGTTTTAAAGTGGTATTACACAAAGTGAACGATGAATGATAAGGAGAGTGTTATATTACCATACCACAAAGTTGACAATGCTTTTAATTTACAAAATAAATAATCGTTTGTGCCACTGGTAATGACATTAGAAAGTTAATAGATCTGAAACGCTTCCAATGCAACAGAAGGTCGCATTTCGACACTATTTGATGTAGCAGAGACAATCTCAACAAAACTGAACGCTGTTCAACCAACTGTCAAATACTAAAATGAGAAAAGAAACACTTGCATACTAGAGTTAGACAATAGGTCTATTCTTCAAAAGTTGTTGACGATTATTTTCGTCAAAACTAAACTCTAAAACAATCCTCACATATCGCTCACTCCTTTCAACAACGCCATAAATAAAAAAACTTGATTTTTCAGGAGATCGTTTTTAAAGTTTAAAAATATAGTAAAATGTATTAGAAATAAATATCAAGCCACTTATTAAACTTTTTACTGTGCAACAGATCTTTTTAGGTAAAAAGACCTGAATGTTTTTTCTCCATTTGAAAAATATTTAGTGTATGGTATTTATAAAAAAAATTGTCAATCTGACGTTTCTCAAACGAACGAAAGCATAGAGAAAGTTTATGAAATATAGAGTTATTCCAAATTTCTACTTATTGTCGTTGGAAATTTCAATAAGGGTAATGAAACAGAGTATCGTTTATATTTGATTTTAAGTAAATAGGATACAGAGCGATGGTAATTTAATAGATAAATGATAAAATATTAACGATCTCTGACTGTTTGATAATCATTTTCACAGCAAACAGCGTGAAGTGATCAAAATCACCCGGGTTGACTGTAATTACAGTAATCGATATCAAAACGCGATTTCAATTACATTATTGATGATATAATATTGAAAATATTTAATTGACAAAGGCCAATGTCATCATGGGACGTCGAGAGACAAGATTAATGACCTTACATGCGTATAAACCTGTAAGCGATTTAGAATGCACTTAGTGCATCATCTAATTTGTATGACAATAAAGTTAGGTCCGTGATGCTTGTCTGCGTCTATTGACATTTAGCATATTCGGTGCTAGTAGCTACTCATTTATAATTATTATTATTATTATACACTTTTGTTCGCCTCCGTAGTGTAATGGTCATCACGCTCGGCTACCGTTCTGAAGGACCCGGGTTCGATTCCCAGGGGGGGTAAAAAGAAATATGACTGATTTTTTCACTGTAATATTTATTCAATATTACCCTGGACTGGTACCTGAAGCGGAGGGCTGATCACCTTTCCTTCATGGGTTAACGATCAAGATAACACTGCGTTTATATGACGCAGTGCCCTATGCACCATTGGGGTGCGGATAAGGATTTTATTATTATTATTATTATTATACACTAGCAGTACCTGGCCACGCGCTGCTGCGGAGCAGTCTAGTTAAAGAGAAAAGAAAAAATACAAAACACGCAATTCTAATATGTTTCATTTCGCAATACTTGTGGAACAATGAAAATATTTTTAAAAAAATCATAAACAATCCATACGAAATCATTGAATATGATATGTCCGCCTCCGTAGTGTAATGGTCAGCATGCTCGGCTACCGTACTGGAGGTCCCGGGTTAAATTCCCAGGGGGGTTCAAATGAATTGAAGTGATTTTTTCATTCTAATATTTATTCAATATTACCCTTGACTGGTACCTGAAGCGGAGGGTTCATAACCTCTCCTTCATGTGTTTACGATCGAGATAACACTGCGTTCATATGATGCAGTGCCCTATGCACCATTGGGGAGCAGATTAAGGTTTGAGGAAGATAAGTGACAGCAGCTATCAAGAAGCAAGGTTTCCGCCATGAGCAATATGTTATATTTTCATGTGTTACTGTTACGTTCAACAGATGGAGCTACCATTGCGGTCAAAAAAGCATGTTTAGCCTACCACAGGTGTATATTAAAATATGTTATAGCTTCTTGGATAATATATAATTATATACTGCAGCCATGAATGTCAAATATGATTGACGTACCTACGACGCCATGTGTAAAAATTATTACATTTTCCGATAGGTTCATTAATTTTATGCCACCCTGTTCAATATTACCATTGACTGGTACCTGAAGCGGAGGGATCTTCAATTTTGGGCGATGTTTTACGAAATAAGTACCTACCTAGTATTTTTTATTATTATTTTTTATTTTTCTTCCAACCTTTTTTTACTTCAAAATACGATCTTCTATTCTATATATAGGGTCCGCCATCTAAAGTTTTTTTTTTCAACTAGTGCTTATTTCGTGAATGGTAACACTTAGCTCATGTCTGATTTGACAGATAATTAGTTTATCCGCTGAGCGAATATGGTTGTGTATACGCTTGAACAACGCTGGGAAATATTGCGACATTACTTTGAAAATCATGGTAATGTTGCAGAATGTGTGCGAAAATTGCGTACGGTTTTTGGAAGAAGAGAAGCACCGTCAGCTCCGTATGTTCGTTATCTTGTGAAAAAAGTGAAAGAAACTGGCATCCTCATCGATAAACCAAAGCGTGAAAAGCCAAAAACAGTGCGTACACCCGAGAATATCGATGTTGTGGCAGAAAGTGTGCGTGAAGCGCCATCAACATCAATTCACCGTCGTTCTCAACAATTGAACATTTCGGAGACATCATTGAGACGAATTTTGCATAAAGACCTTGGTATGACGCCATACAAAGTCCAATTGGTTCAGGAGTTGAAGCCAACTGACCATCCAATGCGTTTTCGCTTCGCTGAGTGGGCCTGCGATCGACTTACAGAAGATGCCGATTTTGCCAAAAAAATCATCTTTTCGGATGAAGCTCATTTTGATCTTGGCGGGTATGTAAACAAGCAAAATTGTCGTATTTGGGGCACAGAAAACCCGCACGCATACATTGAAAAGCCGGTACACCCAAAACGAGTCACTGTTTGGTGCGGATTTTGGTCCAGAGGCATAATTGGGCCATTTTTCTTTGAAAATGAGCAAGGAGTGGCCGTTACAGTCAATGGCGATCGTTATCGGGCCATGTTGAACGGATTTTTGTTCACAAAAATTGAAGAGGAGGATATTGGCAACATTTGGTTTCAACAGGACGGCGCTACGTGCCACACAGCCGAAGCTACACTCGATGTTTTGCGCCCTGTTTTTGAAAAAAAAAAGTTATTTGGCGGACCCTTTATATGGTACCAAACGAGATGACATAAGTAAATTAAAGGATACAGTCTATGATCCCCTTGAGGGTGAGGTCGTCCGCCGGGATGGACTCGGAGTAGACCCTCAGGAAGTCCTTCTGGAGGTCGTGGAAGCGACTGTAGTAGGCGGGCAGCGGAAGCGACCGGGCGCAGGCCTGGGGGTGGAGACATTGCCTGCAAGAAAACACACATCAAATGTAAGTATAATGTAACATGGCAATATTGATGTCAAGGAGTGGGGAATGATGTCAGCCAATGGATACCCGCCATGTTGCATGGAGCACGTGTACTGGAAAACAACCGTTGGCAACCCGCACTTCTTCCCTGGATCGAGACCAATGTAACTAACTAACTAACTAACCATCACGCCGCTTCCCCGCAGGGGTAGGCAGAGAGAATAGAGCGCCACACCACTCTGTCCTTACAAACATTCTTCGCCTCTTCCACGTTCATGCATCTCCTCATACATACCCGCCGATTGTTACGACTCCTAACCTGACCACTTTCAAGTATTTGGCATACCTGATCGTGCCATGTTTTTCTCGGTCTTCCTCTGCTTCTTTTCCCACTAACATTCGCCTCATAAATTTGTTTTACCGTTCTTTCGTCACTCATTCGTTCCACATGTCCAAACCATCTCAACACACCTTTCTTAATTTTTATCGATAATGCTTATCTCAGCTTTGCATTCCTTCCTTACTTCACTATTCGCACATCTATCATACATCGTTTTGTCGCACATTTTATGGTAGCACTTCTGAGAGATCGCATTTCGACTGCATTCAGTCTACTTTCATCCTTCTTTTGCCAACTCCATGTTTCACTTCCATACATCAGAGTTGGAACCAGGACTCCGTTGTGCACTGCCGTGCGACCAATGTAGATCATACATAAAGTCGTATTGCGCTTATGTTGTGAAATAAACCTTCTGTTACAACCCTTTGGTATTTTTACTAACAAACACGACGGCTGTTACATAATAAATAAAAATTAAAACAAAACATGGGAAAACACATAAACAATCACTGAATGAAATAAGTCACGCAAAATATTTTAGGCGTCTCCAATTTTTTAAAAACAGCTAAGAGGTAATGACTTTGAGCGTTTGTGCACTTGTGGAATTGAATCGTCCGGCAGTCCGGTTTTTTTAAATCAGAGGTTCCCAAACTCTTTTATCTCGTAGACCCCTTTCCTTACCTGATATTGATTTGTATCAAATTCATTAACTTCAAATGTATTTTTGACAGCCGGTATATGTAGTGTTACTCACTTTGAACCACACATCGCTCACTCCTTTCAAGAACGTCATAAATCAAAAATCGAAAATTTTCAGTTGTGGATGTTTTCAGAATGCCCAGAAAATGTACTATATCCCAGCAAAAGAGGCATATTTTTAACTTAATATTTACCCGCTACAGGGCAGAAAGTGTTGTTTTTGCATTTTGAAGAAAAGGTATTGTTTCATTATTTTTTTTAAATATAATAAATATTTTTCAAATGGAGAAAAAATCTTCAGGTTTTACCTAAAAAGATGTGTTGCACAGTAAAAAGTTCAATAAGTGGCTTGGTATTTATTTTTAATACATTGTGTTATATTTTTAAACTTTAAAAACGCTCTCCTGAAAAATCAAGTTTTTTGATTTATGACGTTCTTGAAAGGAGTGAGCGACATATTAGGTTTTATACATTTATATTTTAAATTCAAATTAAAACATAGACCCCTTGCAAGATGTCATAGACCCCTGGGGGTCGATATAGACCACTTTGGGAATCACTGTTTTAAATTAAAACGACTATGACAGTTTAGCGTGATCGAATTTACGCGCACCGTGATCCGAAGAAAGACGGCCAAAAGCACAAGCTGATCCAAGCCAATCATCCGTTTTATCATGCTAACCGGACTGCCGGACGGTAAAATTTCGTGTAGTGCACTAACGCTCAAAGTCGTTACCTCTTATTTGTGTTTAAAAAATTGGAGAAGCCCAAAATATTTTGGGTGACTTATTTCATTCAATCATTGTTTAGGTGTGCAATTCCTGTAGTGCACAAGCGCCCTTTTATTTAATTAACCCTTCACCACGGGAATTGTTTCAATGTACCTCAATACGGATCATCGTAAAATGTACGACAGTAAAAAAAACTCATATTTTACCAAAAACATTTCAAAATAAGTGCAGCATGTTTTTTGAGAACTGTTTTTATAAAATACGAGCATAAAAAATATGTGCTAACTTTTACTACATTATTTTCATGTGATGCCTCAGTGCCCCCACAGGTGGGATGTCCGTCGTAAATTTTACGAACGTCCCGTAATCTAAGGTTAGTAAGTAAACTTTAGAACTGACATGTTAAAGTTTAGAAGTAATAAGCTCAAATTAAGAGAAGACTTGTTATAAGCTAAAGTTTAAAGATGATGTGTGAAAGTTTACAAGTAATAAACTAAAGTAAAAATTATATGTTTCAGTTTACAAGTAATAAGCTTAAGTTTTAAGATGACATGTTAAGTTTACAAGTAATAAGTAAGCTTCAAAATGATATCGCTCACTCTTTTCAAGAACGTCATAAATCATAAAACTTGATTTTTCAGGAGAACCTTTTTAAAGTTTAAATATATAATACAATTTAATAAAAATAAATATCAAGCCACTTATTGAACTTTTTACTGAGCAACAGATCTTTTTAGGTTAAACCTGAAGGTTTTTTCTCCATTTAAAAAATAAGAAGTTTATTTAAAAAAAAATTGAACAATACATTTTCTTCAAAATGCAAAAACAACACTTTCTGCCCTGTGGCGGGCGAATATTAAGTTAAAAATATTACTCTTTTGCTGGGATATAGTACATTTTCTGGGCATTCCGAAAACGTGTATAACTGAAAATTTACGATTTTTGATTTATGGCGTTCTTGAAAGGAGTGAGCGATATGTCAAAGTTTATAAGTAATAGGCTAAAGTTTAAACATGATATGTTTAAGTTTACAAGTAATAAGCAAAAGTTTAAATATGACATGTTTAGTTTATAAGTAATAAGTAAGCTTAAAAATTACATGTCAAAGTTAATAAGTAATAAGCTAAAGTTTAAACATGACATGTTCAAGTTTACAAGTAATGAGCTTAAGTTTATAGACAATATGTTAAAGTTTACAAGTATTTAGCTAAAGTTAATGATATGTTTAAGTTTACAAGTAATAAGCAAAAGTTTTAAGATGAAATGTTAAGTTTACAAGTAATAAGGAAGCTTCAAAATGATATGTCAAAGTTTATAAGTAATAGGCTAAAGTTTAAACATGATATGTTTTAGTTTACAAGTAATAAGCAAAAGTTTAAATATGACATGTTTAGTTTATAAGTAATAAGTAAGCTTAAAAATTACATGTCAAAGTTAATAAGTAATAAGCTAAAGTTTAAACATGACATGTTCAAGTTTACAAGTAATAAGCTATGGATTAAAGATGACATGTTAAATTTACAAGCAAGGGGAGGCGGCGTGATAGTATTTAGTAATAGAATACAACGTTTGCAGTCACTCACCTAAAGGGTAGTTGTCCATTTGTTACTATGTGAAACGATGGAGAGTCCGGATCTATTTGCAGTGATCTGATATATCTGTCAAACTGGAAAAAAACATATAATTAAAAAATGAGCAAGCATCAAAGGGTTAATTGCTACATCGATGATTATTCTTGTGAAAAAAAAATCGCATTAATCCTAGATAACTAAACATTCGTCCACGCGACGACGCCCTTCTGGGTGCAAGTCAAGTGCACTTACTTCCCTGCACCCCGCACCCGCCAGGCCTTGTTTACGGAATACTGATTTATTGTTAAATGTCTCTTACATTCAGTCCTAATAAACCAAACTTAAGTGCCATGTAACCGGTTCCTTTTATTAATAAATACTTTTGGTAATTTTCACGTTTTTAATTGCGTAGTCCGCCTGACGAATGTTTAGTTACTATTTTTCTACAAATATAGTTTAGATATCTAGGGTAGTATAAGAATAGAAATAGAAATAATTTTAACGTGAAAAATGCTGAAAGCCATCAGTCAACCCACGTGGATGTTTCTAACATATTTTTTGTCATATTGTAGGTTAGAAAAACGTTCTCGAAAAAATATAGTGATATTGATCTTTGATCCGCCTCCGTAGTGTAATGGTCAGCACGCTCGGCTACCGTTCTGGAGGTCCCGGGTTCGATTCCCAAGGGGGGTAAAATAAATATAAGTGATTTTTTCACTGTAATATTTATTCAATATTACCATGGACTAGTACCTGAAGCGGAGGGCTGATCACCTTTCCTTCATGTGTAAAACGATCAAGATAACACTGCGTTAATATGACACAGTGCCCTATGCACCATTGGGGTGCGGATAAGGGTTTTATTATTATTATTATTGATCTTTTGGGCTGGGTGTCATTCCAAATAAAAAAAAATACTATTGAATTATATGACTTCCGGACAGACCACCAAAGAGATGGATTGACAGCTGGGAATCCACATCGCAAGAGGCTAATCCCGCTTAAAAACAGGCCACAAGGCCTACACTAAGAAGAAGAAGAAGAAAAGATTATTGATGAAGAAACATATTCATCAAAAAGTCAAATTTTGTGAATTGCGGTTTGGATAGTTTATCATTACAACATTTTGAGTGTGTCCAAATACTTGTTCACAAAATCTGGATTATCTCCAATTACATAAGTTATTTTCATATTATTTTTTGACATCTCATCAAAGATGAAGAAGAATATGGAAGTCTGGGCATTTACGGGGCTGACGACCGTCATAGGCTGGTTTAAGTGATCACTTTACATACGTGCAACATTCACCAATTCTACCCATTATTGACAACAACACTACTCAAATGCTTGGAAGTTCTATATATGAACCAATTTAGAAACCTTGTTCTTGAATTAGAACTTCACTAGAGACATCTATTGGTGAGATGTGAAGAAGCTTTTTTTTAAAGCAGAAACTCTTATATTTGTATGTGAGGTCCGAATCCTGCAAATGCCCAGACTTCCATATTCTTCTTCATCTTGGATGAGATGTCAAAAAATAATATATCATTATTTAATTTACCTGTGCTATAACGGCTGCTAGTGGCTGGCCTGCTCTTCGGATGAGCTCGTCCGTGAGGGCGGAGCCCTGCAGCACCTCGGGCCCCAGCAGCGCGGGGCCCTCCTCCCCCTCGGGTGGCCTGATGACGTATTGCTCCACGCCGATTATCTGCAAGAACAAAACAGGGATAAATCAATCTGCTTGTTGGACCTCGGTCGTGTCGTTTTCAAAGGCAACAGTCTGGGTAAAGACCTAACCGACATCGGATCCGTGATGGTTCATAAGGAACTATCACGAGAGGTGGTATCATACATGATAACAATGAGGACATTGCTACCATAAACCAAGATAGGACACAAAATGCCGAACCCTCTTCTAGTGGAAAAAAAGCTCTGTTGATGACAGTCAGCAGTCCGGCTTCTCCTGAGGAGTGCAACGTGGTTTCCTCCCAGCAATAAGCAAATGCTGACAAGTTCCTGATTGGCCCACACTAGATTATCCCTCCTGTTCCCAACAAAGATTAAAATAAAACATGTTTTTAGAAAGAAGAAACAAAAATAAGCACATTGATCTAAAAGCCTAGAACATAATAAAAAAAATGCTACTCTCATCTAAAAAATATTTTAAAAAGTACATATCGTTCCGCAATCGTGTATGGCGTGTATTTTGGTCCTCGGGTCGACTAAAAAATGCACGTGATTCATATTTTGTGTAGGTTTATTTATATTTTTTTGTATTATAGTGTTGTTGGTATGGGCACATATGATACAGAAAACTTGATCATTTTGTGAACCAGGCGATCGCCATGAATCTTTCTCGAAAGATATCTAGAGGAAGACCAGAGAATTCATGGATGCTGCAAAAAGATAACATGATTCTAAGGCATGGCCTAGGCAACGTTGTCCATGATAGAAGGACTTACAGCCTGAGGACGAGGAGAGCTGACCCCAACAGTCTACCAAGACGATAAGTTGGGATTGAGCCAGGAAGAAGATGTTGTAAGTGTGTGAATAGTGCTATGGTAGTGACGTGAAGTGCTGTTTGCGTGCTGGTGTAGTGTTTGTTCTGATGCAGAGACGGATACGTCTCGAAACCGGTAGTCTTAAATTTTGGTGAGTGGTCATAGCCTAACATTACTAACATTTTTGTAAAAAAGAGTTTAAATTCAAGGCAAAAATGAGTAACCAGAAATTAAATGCTGTAAATATTAAAAATATGATGGACGTAGAACGATATTTTATTTATTGTTTCGGCATTAACTTTGAGTTATTATACAGACCTGAATGATGGAAGTTTAACTTCTGAAACATGTAGTCTATAATAAAACTCAAGTGGTAAAAAACGAAGTGTTTTCTTTAATTATTGTGACGTAGAACGAATGAATGAAAGAAGAAAAGTAGAGCGGTAGAACCAATTTGTAAGGCGAACGTAGTTGGAAATAAGAGCAGAGGAAGACCGAGGAAAACTTGGCATAATCGAGTATTTCAATCGCTTGAAAATAGTCAGGTCAGGAGTCATGTCTAAAAAGATGCATGAACGTGGAATAGGCGAAGAATCTTTAAAAATAAAGCAGAATCGTATGGCGTTCTATTCTCTCTGCGTACCCCTTCGGAAAGCGGCATGATGGTATTTTTTTTCGGTAAGTTAGATGGATCAAAATTTAATCTAATTTTTAAAAAAAAGATAAATATTAGTGTCTGTATTATTTACAAAAATATTTTAAATTTATGCCATTTCTGTGAGCCTAAGCGGCTCATTATTAGAAATGGGTATCAAATTGTGGTAGAGTGGTTTCGAACCGAGAAACTTTGACTCAAGAGTCAGCGCCATCAACCACTGGACCACAAGCCGACACGTTGTGAATTACATAAATTTTAATGGGATTTGTGAATACGCGCCTTGCTTTAAAATAGCATTATCATGTTTAGCGTTATCTAAATACGAGTCAAAAGTAATTTTTCGTAATCTCGGCCGATAAATAATATTAAGATATGCATTGATTAAAAAATATACCACCGCGCACATTTTTCTTGCGTAATATATATCAAACAAACAAACATAACATTAATGATATATACATTATGGAAACGTACATGGAACTACGAAATCCGAAAAAAAAACCTAACACATGCCTCTTTTGATCATAAGAACTTATAACTAAAATATAATAGCTATTCGTAAATGAATATTGAAAATAATACGAGACGAACACCCACAGAGCAAATATTAAACAAATAATAATCTGTGTTGGGAACAAGCGGGATAATCTAGTGTGGGCTAATCAGGAACTTGTCAGCATTTGCTCATTGCTGGGAGGAAACCACGTTGCACTCCTCAGGAGAAGCCGGACTGCTGACTGTCCTCAACAGGCCTTCCGTTCCACTAGAAGAGGGTTCGGCATTTTGTGTTCTAGCTTGGTTCATGGTACCAATGTCCTTCACTATTTTTATCATGTATGATACTAAGTAAAGTAAGATGAAGAAGAATATGGAAGTCTGGGTGTTTAAGGGGGTTTACGGCTGTCATAGGTTGATTTAAGTGATCACTTTACACAGTGTAACATTTACCAAGTCTACCCATGATTGACAACCACACTACTGGAAGTTCTAACTAAACCATTGATCTTGTCCGTGTAATTTTGATATCTCAACATAGATGAAGAAGAATATGGAAGTCTGGGCATTTGCGGGGCTTAGCCTATGACAGTCGTAAGCCCCGTAAATGCCTACACTTCCGTATTCTTCTTCATCTATGTTGCGATGTCAAAAATAATATGAAAAAGAACTCCTATAATTGGAGATAATCCAGATTTGTGAAAAAGCATTTGGACACACTCGAGATGTTCTAAGTAAAGTAAGGTTTTTTTTAAAGATAGGAATTGCATGTATTATTTAATAATAATAATTAATCCCTTATCGCACCCCAATGGTGCATAGGGCACTGCTTCATATAAACGCAGTGTTATCTCGATCGATTACACATGAAGGAAAGGTGATCAGCCCTCCACTTCAGGTACCAGTCCAGTGTAGTATTGAATAAATATTAGAGTGAAAAAATCACTTATATTTATTAAACCCCCCTGGGAATCGAACCCGGGACCTCCAGAACGGTAGGCGAGCATGCTGACCATTACACTACGGAGGCGGACAATTTACCTTGCTTATTATGTACAAACTAGATCATTTTGTGGATTTTTGTTTCTTCTAGCTAATTTAATATGTTTTTATTTGCATCTGTGTTGGAAACCGGAGGGATAATCTAGTGTGGGCCAGTCAGGAACTTCTCAGCATTTGCTCATAGCAGTAAAGTAAGGTTAGGTGCGGTTAGGTTAGGTTGAAGTTTAATAGGAACTATCAACAAAGCAGCCGGCTTATTCTGAAATTACAAAATAATAAGCCTAGCATTTGCGTCACGAGGCAGAGGGCTCAAGGTTGCGGGTACAAAAAGCGTTTCCTAAGACTCGAGAGCCACTTTTTGCATCAACACCGAACAAAGTTCCTTCAAGCGAGGTCGGCTCGGCGTCTGTAACAGCTAATTACATCCATTCTTGTGGTATCAAAGTTCATTTGGCTGAGAGAGAACAATGCCGGGAGGTTGACTAAGATCTGCGGGTTAGATTTTTGAACTTCGCTCGGAACAGAGACTTGAAATCGGATTTGCAAGCTGAATGATACAAACTATCTAACCAACTAGTAAAAGTCAAAAGAATTTTGATCTTTACTAGTGAAACCAGCGGTGGGCTGCAGAAGGCTCGGAGGGGCTCGCCCCTTGTGATGTTAATCAAAGAGAAATCAATATTCTTTGATTAAATCAATATATAAATGCAATTCAGTAGTTGGTTTAAGTTTTTCTTTTATATTAGTAACTAATTCTGTATTACTTTAGTCTTAAAGTCATTGTTTTTGTGTTCGTCTTAAATTGTATTTTTTGTTGCAAACTTTGTAATTTATTATTTTTATTATTTTGTTTTCTTATTGTTTTATTTTATTATAAGTATAAGAGGTAATGAGGGGATCCCGAGGGGTGGGGACGAAGTGTCGGCCTCTGTCCGTACATCCTCCTCCCTCCTCATTAATAGCATTATTTATTTCTTCAGAAATATTTTGAAGATTTTCCTCTATGTGCAGCTGACAGAGAGTCCCTCAGGACTCTATAACTGCTGCGGGTGGATGGCGGGCTCAGATTCCAAAAAAAAAGTTGGTTTAAATGTATTATGACATAAAACTTGTTGCCTTTTTTAATTTCTCGGGAAATATATTTGCAACTAATATGAAATACTTGATTCGCTAAATTAAAGAATTTTCTACCATAAAAAAGTCACGTAAGTATATTTTATCGTATTTTTATTATTTTTAATTATTTTGTATTTTAATAAAATTATACACTTCCCCCCTCTCCTTTCCCTCACCACCCACGAATCCCCTTGTTAAAAATGGGCAAAATTGGCTTACTTTAACAAGGAGCTCGCCGGCTCAAGTTCAATGTAATAAGGGGCTCGCGCGAGCCCCTCTGAGATCCCTGCAGCCCAACGTTGTATTTACCCAACTAACCATCACTCTGCTTCACCTTTGAAAACATTCATCGCCTCCTCCATTTCGTGCATCTTTCCGTGCGTACACATCCGTTTATATTATCAGCATTATTCCGACTATCCACGCCCAAGTATTTGAAGTCCTTGACCATGCCAAGTTTTTCTCCGTCTTGACTGCTTCTATTTACATCTAGATTCGCCACATAAGTTTAATATTGCTCATTCCTTGCTCACTCTTTCCACATGCCCAAAACATCTCAACACACCTTTCTTTATTTGATAGATGATGCTTATCTCAGCCATGCATTCTTTCCTTATTTCACCATTGGAACATCTACCATAGATACATGGTTTTGCCGCACTGACAGTTCACATTTCGACTATACTCAGTCTGCTTTCATCCTTCTTTTGCCAACTCCACGCTTTACTTCCATGCATGAGGTTTGAAATAAGGACTCTTTTCTTTCTGTTTACCTTTGCTTTAAATAAGTAGGTACTTTTTATAAGCCAAAATACGTGTAAAACCGACATAATAATGACGGAACATCACTATTATTCACTCATTAGCAGCGGTACATCATTAAGCGTTACACTATGACCTTAAACAATAAAATTATTATGCAACCAATTCCAACCCTATGTACCCGTAGCAAAGAGTTCAAATTTCAGTAAATTCTTTATTTTAATTTTTAACTCCACTCGTTTGTGTGGGCATAGCTGCCGCCCGCTGCAATTGGTCATTGCGCCATTTGCAAATTCCTTTCCGGCTCCCCATTGGCTGCCGCGAATGTCATCCGACTCCCTGGTACAGTGCTGGTGGATTTATGTTTGAATCGACCAATGATGTACGCGGAGTTTGAACTGATTTTTAGAATCTTTAGCGTGAGAACGAAGGAATAATGAAAAATGACAGCAAAGAGGCAGGGAAACGATGCGTTTCATATGAGCAACTGCTTTGTTTATGTCGTTAGATCTGCTCATTGCTAAAATTCGGCGTTGATAATAATAAATAATACAATATATTGTGTAAAAATTATCAGTAACAGTGGAAAAAATATCTATCAATTGAGTAAAATTAATTTTAATAAAAGCAAACATATAAGACAATGCATTTTCTCACTAGGTTTTAGTACCTAATAGGGGAACAAGGCTGGCAAAATAAAGCTTAAATTGTACTGAATGCAGTCAAAATGCAATCTCACAGATAAATGTGCGGTAAAACTATGTATGATAGATGTTCGAATGGTGATACGAGGAAGGTATGCAAGGCTGAGAAAAGCATTTTCGATAAAATTTGAATTGAAAGGTGTGTTGAGATGGATAGGGCACGTTATCGAATGAGTGAATAATGAACAGTAAAACAAATTTATAAGGCTAATGAGGTTGGTAATCGTGATGTGGTTGGTAGAAGAAGAGGAAAAGCGAGGAAAACTTGGAATAATTAAGTATTTCAGATCATGTTAAAAAGGTGGACAGTCAAGTCAGAAGTCGTAATAACCTACGGGTATGTATAGGAGATGCATGAACGTGCAAGAGGCTAAGATTGTTTGCAAAGACAGAGTGGTGTGGCGTTCTATTCTCCGCATAACTTAGTCAAAGTAAGTAGGTTACTTGAAATATACTTCAGGACTTTTGTTTGTAAAGATTTTAGCATTTCGAAATCTTAAACTTCCCAAACATGGTTTGGACATGTAGAACGAATGAGTGAGGAAAGAACGGTAAAACAAATTTATGAGGCGAATGTTAGCGGGAAAAGAAGCAGAGGAAGACCGAGAAAAACATGGCACGATCAGGTATGCCAAATACTTGAAAGTGGTCAGGTTAGGAGTCGTAACAATCGGCGGGTATGTATGAGGAGATGCATGAACGTGGAAGAGGCGAAGAACGTTTGCAAGGACAGAGTGGTGTGGCGCTCAATTCTCTCTGCCTACCCCTGTGGTGAAGCGGCGTGATGGTTAGTTAGTTAGTTAGTTAGATAGTTAAACTTCCCAAGCATACAGCTCTATAATTTAGTATCTATTTGCTTATTATTTTTGCCATCTCAACAGAGATGAAGAAGAATATACAACTCTTGGACATTTACTGGGCTTACGACCGTCAAAGGCTGGTTTAAATGATCACTTTACACACGTGTAACATTCACCAATTGTACCTACCCATGATTGACAACCACACTACTTAAATTCTTAGAATTTCTATAAATATGGTTCCATTTTGTAACACAGTACTTGAATCACTAGAATTTCACTAGAGACATCTATTGCTAAGGTGAAAGAAGCTTTTTGTTGAGCAGAAACTCTTTAATTTGTTTGTATGTGATATCCGAATCCTGGATTAAAATCACATACCTACATGAGAAACGCCACAAAATATCCATTTCATTTTATTATTTTAGCTTATAATTTGACCAGATAATTTATTTACAACATTTTGAGTGTGTCTAAATATTTGTTCACAAATCTGGATTATCTCCAATTATAGGAGTTATTTTTCATATTATTTTTGACATCACAACATAGATGAAGAAGAATACAGAAGTCTAGGCATTTTCTAGGGCTTACGACCGTCATAGGCTAAGAAGCCCTGTAAATGCCCAGACTTCCATATTCTTCTTCATCTTTGATGAGATGTCAAAAAATAATATGAAAAAGAACTCCTATAATTGGAGATACCTAATCCAGGTTTGTGAACACAGTATTTGGACACACTCAAAATGTTGTAGTCACATACATCTTCACATACGGCGTTGGAAAATTATGCGGAATGCATAGAAACACGTTTTACAGTAGATTTTAAGAAATAGTGGTATTTCCGAAGTAGGTACTTTTTTTTAAAGTAATTAATTTGTGAAACGCAAATAAATGAATAGCGGATCAACTCGACTGACAACATCCAAACTCACTCACATAATACTCATAGGTAGGTACTTTATAGTATGTAGCAGTGGCTCCCAATAGATTTTTGTCACGATGTTGGTTTATTGGCTAATAAATTAATATAAAAAATCACAAGACTATGAATAACATTTTTATTGAAATCTGTAGAAAACTAAGGGAGATACAGGGTAGAAAGTGTTGTTTTTGCATTTTAAAGAAAAGGGTTTGTTGAAGTATTTTTTTAAATATACTAAATATTTTTCAAATGGAGAAAAAACATGCAGGTTTTACCTTAAAAGGTCTATTTCACAGTAAAAACTTGATAAGTGGCTTGATATTCATTTTTAACACATTTTATTATATTTTTAAGCTTTAAAAACGATCTGAAAAATCAAGCTATATAAGATATCGCTCACTCCTTTGAAGAACGTCATAAATCAAAATTCTTTAATTTTTGGAATGCCCAGAAAATTTATATCCCAGCAGAAGCGGCATATTTTTAACTTAATATTTACCGGCCACAGGGCAAAAAGTGTTGTTTTTGCATTTTGAAGAAAAGGTATAGTTGAAGTATTTTTTTAAATATACTAGATATTTTTCAAATAAAAAAAAACATTCAGGTTTTACCTAAAACGACCTGTTGCACAGTAAAAACTTCAATAAGTGACTTGATATTCATTTTTATTACATTTTACTATATTTTTAAGCTTTAAAAACGATCTGAAAAATCAAGCTTTTAGATATATATGACGTTGTTGAAAGGAGTGAGCGATATACATATAAATAAATTGTCTTAGTCAAGAGATTGGCGCGTCTTGATACATCTCCGAGTTGGTAGGTACCTCTGGGGATCCGCGTACCACTGATTGAGAGCCACTTCTCTATGGTGAGCTGGAAGACAGCTATGGCGGGGAGGTGCCGTTACACTTTTATCTCAGAACGTTACATAACATTAAGCTTGAAACGATATATCGACCGCCACCTGTACCAAACCATACATAACATGTTCATACTACAGGGTGGCGCAAAATTAATCACCCTATTGGATGATGTCATAACTTTTGCGAATGGCGTTGTGCGTCAATCATATTTGACATTTGTGAACTAGACAGCTGCAGTATATAAACTGCATTGATAAAACAGGCATAAATGTGTATTGTCAACACTGGCGGCAGCCACTTGACGGATATCATCTTTTCCAATTAACAGAAAAAATTGTTTCAAATAAAGATTTCCATCACTGAGAATAATTATTTTTTCATTTACTAAAAAAGTTATTCAAAAACAAAATTCGATGATTAGTTTGTCGCCACCTTGAATTTGTTTGTATTCTGCAGCTGTCTAGTTCATAAATCGATCACTCCTTTCAACAACGTCATAAATCAAAAATCGTCAATTTTTAGTTTTGCGTGTTTTCGGAATGCCCAGAAAATGTACTATATCCCAGCAAAAGCGGCATATTTTTAACTTAATATTTACCCGCTACAGGGCAGAAACTTCGCATTTTGAAGAAAAGGTATTCTTTAATTATTTTTTTTTAATAAACCAAATTATTTTTCAAATGGAGAAAAAACTTTCAGGTTTTACCTAAAAAGATCTGTTGCACAGTAAAAAGTTCAATAAATAGCTTGATATTTATTTTTGATACATTTTATTATATTTTTAAACTTTAAAAACGTTCTCCTGAAAAATCAAGTTTATTGATTTATGACTTTCTTAAAAGGAGTGAGCGAAATGTCAAATACTATTGACGCACGAAGCCATTTGCAAAAATATCTCCCGATAGGGTGATTAATTTTGCGCCACCCTGTACAACCAGCCGTTTAAACCATACAAAATTCTCTACATACTACATAGTGATGTGTAACTAATAATTAACTGTTACTTTTTCGATAACCAGATTGGAACGGTAATCGCTACTTTTTCTCAGCTTATATGTACATCTTATCTCCAGCTTAAGGCTAAGAATTCGTTAAGTCGCAACTTGATTTTCTCAAAATCCAGGCAACGTCTTACGTAATTGATTTTTTTAAATCTCAAAACGTTTTTTGCATTGTGGTGTGGCGTTCTATTCTCTCTGCCTACCCCTGTGGGGAGCGGCGTGATGGTTAGGCTAGGTTAGGTTAGGTATAAGAATATAAATGACTTATATTGTTAGATTACTAGACTAAAAATAACTATTTATCTCAACTTGATATTTATAATATCTTTCGTTCCTCTTTAAATGAAAAAAAGATGATAGTCTGAGCATCCCAGGGCTTACGACCTGGCATTTGACTAGCTCAAGGTCCAGTATTCAATAAAGCGCATCAAAATTTTCTCTAAATCCAGGTAACACTTAACTGTTATTGATTTTTTTCTTGAACACCGTTTTTACATTGAAAAAAAAAGTTATTATTTGAAATATTTATATGGTTGTGAAAAGAAAACAGTTTTTAAAAGCACCCTTGAGACGATACTATGTAAAAATTTAAGCTTTTAATCAACGTGAAGGCAACCCAGTTTCGTTCGCAATTTCCAGCGACAATGAAGTAGAAATTTGATTACAATGATTCTATGTTTTTCGCACTTTCTCTATGGTTTCGTTCATTCAAGAAACGTCAGTTTGACAGCTGGTTTCGTAATTATTGCAAGTAATTGATATTTATTCAACTTTTCTCTATTCCTGATCATTACCAGATTTTAAATTTTTATATTTTTTATATACTTGTGGATTTATTTATTTTTTGACATCTCATCTAAGATGAAGAAGAATATGGAAGTCTGGACATTTACGGGGCTGACGACCATCATAGGCTGGTTAAGGGTGATCACTTTACACATGTGTAACATTTACCAATTCTACCCATTATTGACAAACGCACTACGTTCTATATATATGAACCAATTTTGAAACATTATTCTTGAACTAGAACTTCACTATCCATTGGTGAGATGAAAAAAGCTTTTTATTGAGCAGAAACTCTTTTATTAGTATGTGAGTTCCGAGGTCAGCCCCGTAAATGCCCAGACTTCCATATTCTTCTTCATCTTTGATGAGATTTAAAAAAATAATATCGACTCAACCTCATCAAAAGCCATTTCTGCATTCTGTGTCTGCAAAACATGATGCGTTGCCAATCAGATGTATTCACACAGTATAATCATAAAAACATATCAAGATAAGATAACTGTATTTATTTTTAACGCAATTATTTGCAAAAGCTGTTAACCTTCGTATTGTGAAATGAGTGTTTTAGATTCTTTGAAAAAATACAGTCTGTGTCAGAGGTTCTCCAAGTGTTCTCCGCGAGCCAAAAATCTTTTCGAAGGCTCATCTATGTCAAGTAGTTAAAAAAAATCCACAATAATGCTACGCTTCCAACGATATGCTTGTGTGAAACTGGTTTCTCAGCATATTCAGCTTAACTAACCAACTAACCATCCCGCAGGGGTAGGAAGAGATAATAGAATGCCACACCACTCACCAACATACTTCCGTGTATGACTAACTAACTATGTTAGAACTTCCAAGAATTTGAGAAGTGTGGTTGTCAGTAATGAGTAGAACTGCTGAATGTTACACGTGTGTAAAGTAATCACTAAAACCAGCCTAAGACGGTCGTCAGCCCCGTAAATGCCGTTGTATTTTTCACATTGACCGTCCTTATCCTTACGTTTCTACCTGCAGACAAGCCTCTAAAAATTGGCGGGTTATTCCTTTTTAAAAACAAAAAAATTAAAAAGCAGTATACTCAAAAAATTTGTATTTGATGTAAAACTAATTAACATTAAATACATAAATAAAAATGGAGTCCTACAAATTAAACGCCAAATCAATAAATAAATAAAAAGATAGGGTACTTTGAAAGCTGTCCCACCGCATGCCCAGATCTGATACAGAAGCATCTAGGCTTCCTGACAGATCTGCTCTTGCTAACCAATTTTTTTTTAAACTAAGTTGCGAAATTTATAGAAAATGTGAAACTATATAAAATTGTATCCCGATTTTACTGTGAATTTACATTTCAAAGCTTTCAATATACCTGTCACTGCCAATCTAAATAAATACAAGATTGTAAGTCCATCACCAAATTTTCTAGAAGTACCCCAGTGTAGGCAGTGAAAGGGATTAGTATTTAGTTCAATTGGTCAGCTAGATCCGATTCCGACTCGACGTTGGCCGGTACACAGACGCCCACAACCCCAACCAGCACAGCAGACAGACACGGAACAGTGCAAAGACATTTACAGAAAATGGTCAGTCATCGCATTTCCACTCAACCATTATCCATCGACACTATTTCGGATCCTTTTCACAAGTAACGACACATATATATATATATATATATATATATATATATATATATATATATATATATATATATATATATATATATATATATATATATATATATATATATATATATATATATATATATATATATATATATATATATATATATATATATATATATATATATATATATATATATATATATATATATATATATATATATATATATATATATATATATATATATATATATATATATATATATATATATATATATATATATATATATATATATATATATATATATATATATATATATATATATATATATATATATATATATATATATATATATATATATATATATATATATATATATATATATATATATATATATATATATATATATATATATATATATATATATATATATATATATATATATATATATATATATATATATATATATATATATATATATATATATATATATATATATATATATATATATATATATATATATATATATATATATATATATATATATATATATATATATATATATATATATATATATATATATATATATATATATATATATATATATATATATATATATATATATATATATATATATATATATATATATATATATATATATATATATATATATATATATATATATATATATATATATATATATATATATATATGGTAATATTTTCCTTCGTAAATTGGGTGTAAATAATATGTAAAGTGGGTGTATAATAATAAAATAAACAATGTGTTGCTTTGTAATTAAAGAAACGACAGTAAAAGTTTATTCTTAATTAATCTTTACAGTAATTTTCTATCTATCTGATTCTGACAGTTAACAATATTATATTTTTTCTATCTGATGTCTTTTGTTTTATTCAGTGCGACGCATGCGACATCTGGTGGTAGAACTGTTTTATGTAGGTACTATTTATAAGTACTTAATAAAATGTATAGGTAGGTACCTAGGTATTTTATATATATATATATATATATATATATATATATATATATATATATATATATATATATATATATATATATATATATATATACGATATTTATATACGTATATACACATATACACATATATTTCTTACCTTATTAGTTGGGAGATCTATGATGACGTAGGAGAGCAGCACCAGTGGTTGCTCGTCGCTGCCCAGCCCTGGGCCCTGCTGGCCGGCCGTGGCCGCCCACACGGAGCACACCTGGCCTTCCGCGCCTCGACCCATGGTGTCGACCTCTGCCTGCACTTGCACCGATCACACGACACCACACATCCACTGGATCACTTGTTATCACGCTTGCACAGTCCAGAGCGAGGTCCTTGCATTCCCATGGCCCCAGATCGGTACCCTGCGGAACACCATGCAGTACTCTGGAATAAAAATAAACACTTATTTATTTTCATATTATTTTTTGACATCTCATCAATGATGAAGAAGAATATGGAAGTCTGGACGTTAACAGGGCTTACGACATTCAAAAAGTATTTAATAAAATAACTCCTAATTGGAAAAAATCCAGTTTGTAAACAAGTATTTGGACACACTCAAAATGTTGGGATTCGTTTGATCTTTTCCTTATTTTTCGTCATTGTGGTCACTGTATAAAGTTTTTTTGCCATTCGCGAGTCGTTCAACTTGTTCAAGTCTGGGCATTTACGGGGCTGGCTTAAGTGATCACTTTGCACACGTGTAACATTCACCAATTCTACCCATTATTGACAACCACACTACTCAAATTCTTGGATGTTTTACATATATGAACCAATTTAGAAACCTTGTTCTTGAATCACTAGAACTTCACTAGAGACATCTATTGGTGAGATGTAAAGAATAATGTTGTAAAATGTTGTAAATTCATTTATTTAAACTTCATGTGCAGTAAAGAAATAAATACATTCTCGAGCTTATTGCCAAAAAGCAAAATTTTCCAACCAACCAAAAACAGACTAGTGATATTGATCGAAACGTTTGATACCATATATAGCTGTTTGCAATGAGAGGGTAGATAGTACTTGAACATTAAAAAAACATATTGATGATAATAAGTAAGGCAAAGGAAAAAGGGAGTTTAGGGAAGGAGGTAGAGGGAAAAACACTTGGGGAGGAGGTTTGATGAACAGTTAGGATTCTAATGATAAATAGTAATGTCTTAGACGTTTCTTAAAGGTTATTAGAGAGGGTGCATTTGTTTACGCGGAGAGGTAATTCATTCTATAGTCTGTCATGTCATGTGTTATGGCGAAGAATGGAAAGTGTTCTTTCTTGGGAGAGACCATGATCTGAGAGGTATAGAAATTTTTACCAGGTATTTAGGTGCATTTGTTTACGCGGAGAGGTAATTCATTCCATAGTCTGGCCGCCTGGACAGAGAAGGAATTACTGAAGAATGATGTGTTATGGCGAGAAATGGAAAGTGTTCTTTCTTGGGAAGAACGAAGTGATAGACCATGATCTGAGAGGTGTGTAAAGTTTTCAGCAATAATTTATTATTAAGATTACGCGTCATGGAAAACTTACTTTCAATAATTTAACTGAAGGTACTATAGCTAACTCGAAAGTAATCGAGTCTCGTAATTTTTAGGGCGAGGTTACGCGTTGTAGGTTAGTAGATATATAATTTACCTTATAGGTGACTTTGAAATTAAAACGAATACATCATAAAATCAAATTCATCATTGAGAAATGAGCTGAAGATCGGCACAAAATAAAAACTTGTGTGCGACCCATCATGACATATCGCGCACTCCTTTCAACAACGTCAGAAATAAAAAATCGTCAATTTTCAGTCGTCAAAACTTAACTCTAAAACAATCCTCACACATTGCTCACTCCTTTCAACAACGTCAAAAATCGACAATTTTCAGTTGTGCATGTTTTCGGAATGTCCAGAAAATGTACTATATCCCAGCAAAAACGGCATATTTTTAACTTGATATTTACCCGCTACAGGGCAGAAAGTGTTGTTTTTGCATTTTGAAGAAAAGGTATTGTTTAATTATTTTTTTAAATGTACTAAATATTTTTCAAATGGAGAAAAAATATTCAGGTTTTACCTAAAAAGATCTGTTGCATAGTATAAAGTTCAATAAGTGGCATGATATTTATTTTTAATACATTTTATTATATTTTTAAACTTTAAAAACGATCTCCTTAAAAATAAAGTTTTTTGATATTTGACGTTGTTAAAAGGAGTAAGCGATGTGTGTGAAGTGATTACTTAAACCAGCTCGTGATGATCGTAAACCTCGGTAATGCTTAGACTTCCATATTCTTCTTCATCTTTGATAAGATGTCAAAAAAAAAATATAAAAAAACTCCTAATTGGAGATGACACAGATTTGTGTTACTAGTTTTTGGACACACTCAAAATGTTGTATTTTTTTGCATTTCCTTGTAAAAATGCATCGCTGTTCAATATAATTATCTCGAATACGATTCCATCTTTAGCGAGATTCTCGATTGTTAAGTTCTCAGAATCACCAAAAGGCTAGAAGTGCAATCAGGTTTTATTGTTTTTAAATGAAAATTTCCTTGGTAAAGACCACTATTTCTCAAAATCTATTACAACACGCGTGAGAAGAATGGATATATATTACCACAAATTGACTGCCGAATCAATTAATGAAAAAAAGTTTTATTGTATTAGAAAAAAATAATAAAAAACCCTTACCGCACTCCAATGGTGCATAGGGCACTGCTTCATACAAACGCAGTGTTATCCCGATCGTTTACACATGAAGGAAAGGTGATCAGCCCTCCACTTCAGGTACCAGTCCAGTGTAATATTGAATAAATATTAGAGTGAAAAATCACTTATATTTATTAAACACCCCTGGGAATCGAACCCGGGACCTCCAGAACGGTAGCCGAGCATGCTGACCATTACACTACGGAGGCGGACTATTAGAAAAAAAAAGGGACAAAAATCAGATGACAAATAATTTTAAGTTTTGTAGGTACTGATATTTCGTGGTGGAACTGCATTTTATACAATAAAATAACAACTATGTAATTTAACCAGTCTAATGATGTCGGCTACGACGAAACCCGGTTGCTGGTCAAATAAAATTCATGTGGAAAAAATTACATGGTTGTTATTTCATTTTACAGATGAAAATTTGACACTATTTATTTATTTATATTATATTTCATCACACATAATTAAACATAACAAATTGTAATAATATTCTAAATATTATTAATATCTAAATATTATTAATATTTACTTTGTGGTTAGTCATTTTTACTTATTTTTTTTTACCAATAGGAATACTGGATTGACAGAAAACATGACATGTCGCTCACTCCTTTCAAGAACGTCATAAATCAAAAATCGAAATTCAGTTGTGCATGTTTTCGGAATGCCCAGAAAATGTACTATATCCCAGCAAAAGCGGCATATTTTTAACTTAATATTTACCCGATACAGGGTAGTAAGTGTTGTTTTTGCATTTTGAAGAAAAGGTATTGTTTAATTATTATTTAAAATATACTTAATATTTTTCAAATGGAGAAAAAACCTTCAGGTTTCACCTCAAAAGATCTGTTGCACAGTAAAGAGATCAATAAGTGGCTTGATATTTATTTTTAATATATTGTTTTATATTTTTAAACTTTAAAAACGTTCTCCTGAAAAATATTTTTTTTTGATTTATGACGTTCTTGAAAGGAGTAAGCGATGTGTGTAATGGGTGAATTGTATGAATTTTGTTTCAATTGCGACACATTGTGTTATGTGACCATTTCAGATACATATTTCATGTGATGGGTATGTTTAAAAAAATACGTATTCTCGGATATAGCGAGTAACGGTTATAACGAGCAAACTGTCGGTCCCTTCATCTCCTTATAACTAAGTTCTACTGTATATATGTATATTTCACAATTGCGTACAATTATTTCGACATTCCCATGAAAAAAAAATCAAAAATCCTCACTTGAATCGACCGAACGATCAGTGAACACCTAGTCTCATATAATCTACAAAAGTTACGCATTTATGTATGTGTGTGGATAAATGTTTATATATTAAAATTCTAAAAAATCATATGGATAATAAGTACCTACGTTATGTGAAGTCATTGCAAATAATTGATGGGACTTTATCCCCATACTGCGCTGTAAACGTGGATGGCTACCCGCTGGCGCATGACCTTGTACCGTACCTATAGCACACGCCATTACTATACTATGTACTAAGTACTGTTTATTTATGACTATAAACAACCTCCTTCCACAACGGAGCGCTGGTTCCAACTCTGATGTAAGGAAGTGAAGCATGGAGTTGGCAAAATAATGATATAAGTATACTAAATACAGTCCCACAGAAAATACCTTATCAAGGCAACACACTTGTCGCAGAATTTTTGTTTTTAGACTTCTTCTTCTTGTTCTTTATGTAGATCCTAGGGGTCTGTTTGTGCCTCCGCACGTCGCTCTTGGGATGTCGACTCCCAGCTGTCTTTCCATCTTTTCGGAGGTCTGCCTGGGGGTCTGCGTCCTTCAGGGTTACCTTGGAGGGCGATACGTGGAAGTCTGTCTTCTGACATTCTGTTTATATGTTCCTTCCAGTATCGCCTTCGTTGTCGTCCCCACCTCACGATATCCTCCGTCTTACACATGCTCCGGATGTCGGTATTTCTTACTCGGTCTCGCAATGTGTTTCCGGTTATGGATCGGAGAGTCTTCATCTCGGAGGTTCGAAGTCGAGATTTTGTTCTGGAAGTATCTGCTCTTGCCTTCTTTTTAGACGATTTCATACATCGCTCACTCCTTTCAACAACATCATAAATATAAAAAACTTGATTTTTCAGGAGAACGTTTTTAAAGTTTAAGAATATAATAAAATGTATTAAAAATAAATATAGAGCCACTTATTGAACTTTTTATTGGGTAACAGATTTTTTTAGGGAAAACTTGAAGGCTTTTTCTCCATTTCAAAAATATTTATTATATTAAAAAAAAAAACAACACCTTTTTTTCAAAGTGCAAAAACAAAACTTTCTGCCCTGTAGCGGGTAAATATTCAGTTGAAAATATGCCGCTTTTTCTGGGATATAGTACATTTTCTGGGCATTCCGAACACAACTGAAAATTTACGATTTTTGATTTATTACATTGTTGAAAGGAGAGAGCGATATTTGGGAGGCATGTTTTCTAGGGATGGAAAAATTGATAAAGATATAAATATAGAAAGGAGGGGGGGGGGGTGAACGCTGGTAACATAATTAATGGTGCACTAAATTATTTATAGCAAATAAAAGCCAAAAATGCCTTTGAATCATGTTATCTATCTGTAACATCCATGAATTTGTTAGTTTTTCTCTAGAAGTTGTCTTTGTAGACTGTTGCAGTCAGCTCTCCTCGTCCTCAGGCTGTAGGTCCTTCTGTCATGGACAACGTCACCTAGGCCATGCCTTCCAATCATGTCACCTTTCTGCAGCATCCATGAATTCTTTGGTCTTCCTCTAAATGTCTTTCGAGGAAGATCCATGGCGATCGCCTGGTGTACAATATGTTCATCGCAGAGATAATAAAATGACGAAAAAATTAGAAAAAATCAGTGTTTGATTTAAATATTTAAACCCGTGTACGCAGTGCACGGGCGATGTTCTTACGGCGTGTTCGAGTGAGCTTCCGTTATTTTTGTATGGCGTTCGTAAAAACACTGATCACATGATCGGAATTATGCAATAAGACCATAAATAAATTGTAATGGCCAACTTTCGAATATATTAGAAAATAAACGCAAACATATTATCGATCGGCGCTGTAGCGTCCCGTATTGGGACACGCCACCATGTGATAGTATTCTTGAATCTCGTTTAACACTTTCTGTGCGTAGAACACGGCTGCCGTGTTCGTACAAATATTGCAGTTTGTTTTATGTGTTTTGAACACACCAAGGAATACACAGCTACCCACTTAGGATAGGTATATGGTGTTTTTTTGGAGGTATGCAAATTCAAATTTCCCACAATAAATTGATGGTGGTACCCGCCGTTGGGCATGTTACGCCATCTTGATGAAACCACAGCTCTAACACATCAATGCCATTCAACTGAGGTACGAAGAAGTCAGTAATCAAGGTTGTGTGGTGTTCTCCATTGATCGTAACATTCTGGCCGGCATCGTCTTTTAAAAAAATATGGGCCAATCATTCCACCTGGCCATAAAGCACACCAACTTTGGATGACTTTTGGTGACTTTTATTGGATGTCAGGGCGTCTCGACAAAGGCTTGCCAAATTGACAGTCCTCTCAAAAACCAAACCTCTAAAAAAAACACTATGTTTGATGTTTAAATAGAAAGCAGAAATTGATTTTGATCAAACTTATGGGTACAGCATTTTGAGTGTGTCCAAATACTTGTTCACAAAATCTGGATTATCTCCAATTACAGTAGTTATTTTCATATTATATTCATATCTTTGATGAGATGTCAAAAAATAATATGAAAATTACTCCTTTAATTGGAGATAATCCATATTTGTGAACAAGTATTTGGACACACTCAAAATGTTGTAAAAGTAAAAATGACTAACCACAAATTAAATACTTTAAATATTAATAATATTGAGAATACCATATCGCTCACTCCTTTCAAGAACGTCATAAATCAAAAAAACTAGATTTTTCAGGAGAACGTTTTTAAAGTTTAAAAATATAATACAATATATTAAAAATAAATATCAAGCCACTTATTGAACTTTTTACTGTGCAACAGATCTTTTTAGGTAAAACCTGAAGGTATTTTCTCCATTTGAAAAACATTTAGTTTATTTAAAAAAAATATTAAACAATACATTTTCTTCAAAATGCAAAAACAACACTTACTGCCCTGTAGCGGGTAAATATTAAGTCAAAAATATGCCGCTTTTGCTGGGATATAGTACGTTTTCTGGGCATTCCGAAAACATGCACAACTGAAAATTAATGATTTTTGATTTATGACGTTCTTGAAAGGAGTGAGCGATATGTGTTTACCTACATATATTATAAAACATAAGCAGGTAGTTAGCAAATATTCGAATTAATTTTAAGTCTGACGAACGAATGCTAAAAAAATACTAAATATCTACTAAATACAAAAAAATATATTTTTGAACATTGTCCTCTCCGCGAACTTTGAATTGAAGCTCTCATTTGCATATGGAAGTGATCACTTTTTTGTGATTTCAGAATAAATAATGAAAAATTAATATTCAACTGCTTGGTAACATAAAAATGCTTTTTGCTAATACAAAACGCAATATAAATATGAATACTGCATTCCTTATGTAACTTAATGTTGAAATTAAACATGGGAGATAAAATTTTAAAACGGGTTCCTTAAAATAAGTGGATATTCAATTCCATATGGATAAACCCATATTGAATATTACATAATCATACAAAATTTTAAGTGTGTCTAAATAAGTATTTAAACAAAGTTCTATTCTAACAAGTGTTCACAAATCTCGGTAATCGGATTATTAATTGGAAATAATCCAGATTTATCAAGTACTTGGACACACTCATAAAGTTGTAAATAAATTGACTGGTCTAATTATAAGCTAATAAATAAAAATAAAACCCCTATCCGCACCCCAATGGTGCATAGGGCACTGCGTAATACAAACGCAGTGTTATCTTGATCGTTTATACATGAAGGAAAGGTGATCAGCCCCCCGCATCAGGTACCAGTCCAGGGTAATATCGAATAAATAGTACAGTGAAAAAAATCACTTATATTTATTTGACCCCACGGGGGAATCGAACCCGGAACCTCCAGAACGGTAGCCGAGCTTGCTGACCATTACACTACGGAGGCGAACAGAATTTAACATTATAAGCTAAAATAAAAATAAATTAAAAGTACGTTTTCTAGCGTTTCTCATTATGTGATTATAATCTAGGATTCGGACCGCACATACAAATAAAAGAGTTTCTGTTCAATATAAAGCTTCTTTCATTTTACCATATATGTCTCTAGTGAATTCAAGCACTATGTTTCGAATTTCATAAATATAATTAGAAGTTCCAAGAATTTGCGAAGTGTGGTTGTCAATCATGGGTAGAATGGTGAATGTTCCAGCATATGACAGGAAATAACCATATAAATACCCAGACTTCCATGTTCTTCTTCATCTATGTTGATACGTCAATAATAACAATAATAAATTTGGATAATTTCTATAGCGCCATTTTCGTAAAGTAAGCGTTTCAAAATATTTTTTATAATTGTTTTTTATTTGAGTTTTACTTGGTAAATACCACTGTATATTAAAATATATTGTGACACGTGTTTCGATGGATCATACATCATTTACGGTGTTTGAAAATGATGCGGAATGCATCGAAAGACTTGTCATCATAGATTTTGAGAAATTGTGGTATTTACCAAGTAAAACTTAAATTAAAAACATTAATGATAGTATTTTGAAGCGCCCTTGAGGTAGTATTTTACGAAAATAGAAGTTTTACACTACAGATTTTAAGAAATAATGGCATTTATCAAGTAAAACTTAAATTAAAGATGTATAGATATTACAGATTGACTGCCGAATCAATAAACGATATTATTATTACGTTAAATATTAACGGTATTTCTGAATACGGGTAATTTTCATGCAAACAGCTTATAATACACATTCCTAGTGGCATAGAATCGGTCGTAAAATGAATGAAAGGATTGCCAGGCGAGTCGGCATTATGTTACATACATTTAGTGAGGGGAATGTATGGAAATGGAAGTCCCGTTATCTTTCACGAGATGCGAAGAGGTGGGTATAGAGTGTGCTACAGGTACCTACGCGGGCAGACCTAACCTCAAATAACATCAGAACTGGTTTCGGTCGACGTCAAACGCAATCGCACTTGTCGAGACCTCAAACTCGAGGAAAAAAACACTTATTTACGTCTCAGAGTATCCTCGATCTTCGATACAATGTCCAAAGTTGACACCGAGGCGAAAACATGATCGCTAGCAGGAAAATTTACGAAAATATCAGGTTTTTTTACAGGTTATTTGGTTAATTTGAGGTTTATACGCTGGTATAATCTTGTCACGTCTATTTCTCGACGTTTCTAGCTTTAGAGATGAATTTTATTCATACTACCTCCTTCTTTGCATTTTGTCACAGGAAAATCAATGAAAATATCAGGGTTTTTACAGATATTTTTAGTCTGAGAATTATTTGCTAGTATAATCATGTGCTGTCTGTTTTTTTGTGTTTTCTTGTACTGCTAACAGCGTTCTAGCTTTTCAGATGGCAAATTATATTCATACTACCTCCTTGTTTGCATGTTGTCCTAAGAAAATTAACGATAATACCAGGTTTTTTGCAGATATTTTTCAATCTGAAATTCATACGCTGGTACAATCATGTTCTGTCCATTTTTGGTGTTTTCTTGTACTTCTAACAACTTTCTAGCTTTTGGATGGAAAATTTTATTCATACTACCTCCTTGTTTGCATGCTATCCTAGGAAAATCAATGAAAATACAAGTTTTTTTTACAGATTATTTGATGAAACATTAGTACAATTTTGTCTTATCAGTTTCTCTATCTGTATACCTTGCTTCAGCTTTTAAGATGGCGAATTTTATTCACACTACCTCCGTATGTATGTTGTCACACGTGGTCTAGCTAGCTACACAGCAAGTTTGTAAACAAATTGTATTCTTTCGCAACCGTTCGAGTACTTACCGCGTCCGCTTACGAAACGAGACAATTAGAAATTCGATTAGAAACCTGATTTTTTCTGATTCTGAAAAAAAAAAAACTAGTTTGTATTGAGTCGAACTTCCTTCTACCAGGTAGGTCGAACTTTGACCGACGGTCTCTGGCGTTTCTATAAAGTTAAAACCATGTTTTGCAATGCTAAACACACCGGATGTGTCCGGAGTGTTGCGATGTCTGTGGCGTAATTCGTAATCTGCGTTTGTATACATATGTGCACAGGTGATGTGTTGTTTTTACGAAGCGAGATACCTTGGACGTGTTTTCTAAATTGGCTAGAAAACTAGCTAGCGATACGGGGCCACCACGTGTAAAACTTACTTACATTCAACTGGTTGCGGTCCAAAGGATGGAGTACTTCAGTGGGTACCCTCAAGCGATTCAGCAGTGGTCGAAGAAGTAAACACTGCACTGCTAGGATGAAACAATCCACAAATCTCTTTCATCTACATATATAGAGATATTTATATAAACATCAACACAAAATTATGTTTAATTACGCTTCACTTGCACATTAGAGTTTTCACAATCCCTTTATAAGTCCTAGCGTTGTCTCGACGACGCAAAACGCGGGCAAAACGCAATTTTCTCCGATCACTTTTTGTCGTTTGCGTAAAAGTGGGCACAGTTCCTTTATTTATGGACCGATTCGTTCGCGGTTTGGACGGGTCTGTAGCTGGGGAAACGCGCTGCCCGTGACGTGTGAATGCTGACCGGTTTCGGCGTGCTGGCTGGTGCCGTGGTGCGCGGCGCTCGGCCACGGATCGACTGAGGCGCTACAGGTGGCCGAACTGCCGACGATCCAGGTGAGAATGCGGCGTTGCCACATGTACTGTACTCACCTATGACGAGGGAACGAATTTACCTGGCTATTATTACCTGACGCTAAGCACGCTAGATAAAATGTACGATAATATTGAGGAACAGACAAAAATTTTAATAAAATATAATAGTCATCAGCGTAACTCGAAGAAACATTATATTAATAAAATAAAAAGCCAAAATTCAGAATTCCAACTTCTTAAAAAAAAATTAAAACACGTGTTTTTACCACTCGAGTATTATATTTTAACTAATAGTTTCGAAAGCTACAGATGCTTCCATCTACGGGTTTGAGTATAAACAGATTATGTTATTGATAGAATAAAAAAAAACCAAACTTCACAATTTGAACATTTAAAAAAAATATAAATAAAACACTTATTTTGTTTACCACTTCAGCATTATATTTTGACGACTAGTTTCGGAAGCTACAGATGCTTCCGTCTACAGGTATGAATATAAACAGTTTATATTCAAACCCGTAGATGGAAGCATGTGTAGCTCCCGAAATTAGTCGTTAAAATAAAATACTCAAGTGGTAAAAAACAAGTGTTTTATTCATAATTTAATTATGTCTATCAAAAGGTGAAAATACAAACTTAGAATTTTAACTTGTTAATGAGAATATCCGTAGTTCTCAAAACTAATCGTGTTTAATAAACGCAAATAAAGTGGTATTATACAAGTTTTTTAAAAAAATATGATATAAAATTATCATGTTATTCCACAAAGTGAATGCCAAAACTATAAATAAATTGTCTCAAAATATTATTCATTGATTTGGCATTAAATTTATGGAATACCATAATAATTTAAATATAAAATTTTTAAAACACTTGTATAAGACCACTTTTGAGTTTATTAATGTACACATGATTAGTTTTGAGAACTACAGATATTCTCATTAACAAGTTAAAATGTTCATTTTGTATTTTCAATTTTTGATAAGAACAAGAATCCCTGAAGGACGCAGACCCCCAGGCAGACCTCCGAAAAGGTGGAAAGACAGCTGGGAGTCAACATCCCAAGAGCTACAAGCGGAGGCACAAACAGATCCCTAGGATCTACAAAAGAATGAGAAGAAGAAGATAAGAACAAATGTAGTTCTAGAAATTAGTCGCGTTTACATTAATAAACTTTAAAAAATTGGTCTTACGCAAGTGTTTTATTTTTATATTTAATTATTTAGAAATAATTGTTTATAATTTCATTAATTGATTCGGCAGTTACTTTGTGGTAATATCTGTTTGAATTTAAGTTTTACTTAGTAAATACCACTAATTCTATAACACTTTTACTATTTCTAAACCACTAATATCACTTGTTTCTAAAATACGATGAATTATCACCATTGGAACGAACGATATTTTTATACGAAAGAAATATGGTCTCCATGTATTCCGAAGGCCTGACTTGATTTGCTATTGCAATAGTTTGTAACGCATTTAAAAATAATTTAAGACATATCGCTCACTCCTTTCAACAACGTCATAAATAAAAAATCGTAAATTTTCAGTTTTGCATGTTTTCGGAATACCCAGAAAATGTACTCCATATATCCCCGCAAAAGCGGCATATGTTTAACTTAATATTTACCCGCTACAGGGCAAAAAGTGTTGTTTTTGCATTTTTAAGAAAAGGTATTGTTGAATTATTTTTTTAAATATACTACATATTTTTCAAAAGGAAAGAAAACAGTCAGGTTTTACCTCAAAAGATCTGTTGCACAGTAAAAAGCTCAATAAGTGGCTTAATATTTATTTTTAATACATTTGATTATATTTTTAAACTTTAAAAACGATCTCCTGAAAAATAAATTTATTTGATTTATGACGTAGTTGAAAGGAGTGAGCGATAATTGTTATCTTTATAGGGCATCATTTTATATATATTTATAAATATAGAAAATATGTAAATTTGGGCATTCACAGGGCCAACGACCCAGGATTGCCTGACCTGTGTGATACCTAATACACTGTGTTACAAATACAATTCTGTGCATTATTGAATATCCAAACAAGGTTCAATTTTTGAACATCTTTATGAGCCCTCTGACCTCCACTGCTGGATATAGGCTTCTTCCCCTTCTTTCCATTTCCTCTGGTCAGTTGCTGCTTGCAGCCAGTTTCTACCCCCCACAGCGTCAGACCATCTCTTTTGGGGTCTTCCGACAACTCTTTTGTTCTTTCTATTGTAAAATTCTTGGGGTCCATCCTGTCTTGCAATATGTCCTGCCCATTGCCATTTGAGTTTTGCTACGTGATCTATGATATCATCTCCTTTGGTTCTTTTCCTGGTATCTTGATTTTTTTATTATTATTTTGTCTATCAGACTTAGACCAAGCGTGGATCTTTCCATGGATGGCTGTGTGCACATGAGTTCCTCTGCATTTCTCTTTGTCAGAGCCATAGTCTCTAGTGCATATGTGTTCACTGGCAGTATGCAGGATTCATTTTTGACGGGTGGAAATCTCTTTATTTTGCAAAATCTGTTTGAGTTTGTCAAAAATGAACAACAGGGTTAAATTTTTGAACATATTACATATCATAATGGATATATATCGAAAGTATTTGCTTAATTAAAACAGCAGTTATTTGTAATTTACATTTTTTTAAATGTTCAAGCACTTTCTACCCTCTGATTGCAAACAGCTATATATGGTATCAAACGTTTTGACCAATATCACTAGTCTGTTGTTGGTTGGTTGG
>NW_028280882.1:1227500-1353591 GCF_059751285.1 Brachycentrus maculatus | reverse complement strand
CTGTCATAGGCTAGTAAAGTGATTATTTTACACACGTGCAACACTCACCATTCTACCCATGATTGACCACATTGTTAAAATTTTTGGAACTTGTAGATATATTGATAAATCTCGTGATTTAGTACGTGTGAGTTTACAACAACCATCTATGCTGGAATGAGGAAAGCTTTATTAAGCAGACACTTTTTTATTTGTCCGCAAAGTCCGAATCCTAGATTATATTCACACACTTGAGACCCGCCTGAAAACATAATTTTCTATTTGACCAGTTATTTACTACATTTATAGTATTCACAAAAATGTAATAAATAACTTCGGGGTGGAGACAATCTAAATATATAAATTAGTATTTGGACACACTCAAAATGTTGGAAATAATAAATGTTTTACACCTCCCTGATCCTATATATGTAACTTTCCCCAATATACCTGCTGTGCAAAATAAGTCAAGTTTGACTAGAATACAGGAAGAAAACGTGGATACAGTTTGTTCAAACAGATTTCCCCTTTTGAGATTTGGACCAATCAGAATGCACTATTTCCTCCCCAATATACCCTTCTCGCTTTCCACAAGACAAGACACCCCTAAACAGATTTCTCGGAAACTTACTGCTTTCTAACGCAGAGGCATTTTATATTCACCCCTCACCGACAACAGATATAATTCAGTATCGATTCAGGGGTGACACATTCCACCTGATTTATTTTACATACGAATATAATGTTTTTTGTTATATATTATTGTTAACATATCCATAAATTGTTAATTCAATTACTAACTGCAAAGAAATACTAGGATCTATTTTTTGTTAGGCAGTGATTGATGACTTCAATGGTTTCATTTTAAACATAATTAAAATGTAACTTTGTTTTTAAATCACTATAAATATTTTATTATAACTTGATTATAATGTCCAGCGGTTTCGAAGCTAACCGCTTCTTTATCAAGACTGATTAATTATACGTATTGTATGTATTAATCAGTCTTGATAATAAAGCGGTTAGATTCGAAACCGGTAAACATTATATATAATTAAGTTATAATTAAATATTCATAGTGATTTTAAGATAAAGGTACATTTTAATTATAAAATTTTATCATTTTAAACACTTTTAAATAAAGTGATTTTTTTTATCAATATCAGGCACACGTCTTCTTATATTTATTTTAATCACTTTTATAAAACCAAACTTAAAATATATCAGTTGTACCTATTGCCAGGGCAACTAACACTTTTTTTAGATGGGAGTTGCATTTATTATTTGCCTTGCTGATTATGCACAAAGTTTATATATCATTTAGTAAATTTTTATTACTAATATATCATTCAGTATGTAAATCATTCATATCATTCAGTAAGCCCCGTATATACCCAGACTTCCATTTTCTTCTTCATCTATTGTTGGGAAATCAAATTTAATATGATAAATCACTCATATAATTGGAGATAATCCAGATTTGTAAGCACGTATTTGGACACACTCAAAATGTTATTAAAATATTTTCAGCCCAAACGATTTATAATTGACTTTTTCTATCCGTTCGAAAATGGTTATTGGGAATTATTCACCTTAAACCTATCAAAAATGCAAATTTATTTAGCCCCGCAACAGTGCGAAACCAGCCCTTGCAAAATAAACGGACCCTTAAGGAAGTAACACGGCCAATCGATATTTAATTTTTCTCCCCCGAATCTTCACCATTCTTCCATCCCTACTCTTCGTGGAACTACCACCCCCTCTTGCGGTAAGGGTGTGAATCACTGGAAAAAGACAGTCGGTTAAAGATGACAGAATTTTTATTGAGAAGGGGAGGTTCGCACCCTCCAACCCTTGGGGAGGCTTTAAAGCCCAAATAGATGCAGTCGAGCAGAAGGAACTGCCGATAGATGTGCCGGACGGACTGATAAAAGGAAATGCTTTAAAAGAAGGGAATCCGGTGCTGGAATTTCTCTTTTCATTTTGTATAAACTAGATTATCTATTACGTTACTTACTTTTACATTTTTCACAAAAGCTGAATTTTACTTTTTTACTTAAAAAGGTTATTCACGACATTTTGAGAGTATCCAAATTCTTGTTTACAAATCTGTTTTCAGGCTTTCCCAACCCAAAGATCCATATTATATATCCATAGTGTCGGGTTTTGGTCCCGTGGTCAGATTTTCTCGGTTCGAACCGACTCTACCACAATTTGATACCTATTACTAATAATGAGCGAAAAAGTATGAAATTATAGTATTTCTGTAAATAATAAAAACACAAATATTTCTCTTTTGAGTGTAAAAAACTCTTTTATGATTAAACAAGGATTTTGAGTGTGTCTTAATAGTTATTTACAAATAATCTATTTCCAGGCGTTTCCCATTATGCAAAATAATTCGGCTAGGATCATGATTACATTAAAATAAAAGGGTATCTGTTAAATAAAAGCTTTTAAAATCCGAAGATCCATATATGGCTCCCATGAGCTTAAACGTACAGTGTCATGAGATAAAGATATATGTAGGAGTTCAAAAAAATTGACTGGTGTGGTTGTCAATCATGGTCAAGAATGGTGAATGTTGCACGAGCGTAAAGTGATCACTTCACCAGACTAGTCAGACAGGTCGCAAACCCTGTAAATACCGAGACTTCCATATTCTTTTTCATTTATATTGAGATATCAAAACAAGGCAATAAGTTGTTCTACCATTTATCTATCATATTTTCGCCTATCAAAGTCTGTACGATAACCCGAATAAAACACGATTTTCAGGAATAACAAGTTTTTCAGGAAACGCAAATTGATATATTTTTACATAAAATTACGTAAAATAAGAAATAAATATTTTCACAACTATTATCTAGATAACTGGAAATGGTTACTTAAATTTGAGATGTGGCGTAATTAAAAAAAAACTAAAAATACCGTCTATTAAAATGATGCGGAATGTATCGTAACACGTGTCACATTAAATTTTAATATAAAGTGGTATTTATTGATTTGGCGTTTAATTTGTAGATCTCAATAATTTGTTTTTTAAATATTAAAATTCAACACTGATTTCCAGGGTCTATTAAGTTGTATGTTTAATTTTTTTAAACATAAAAATAAAAAATTAAATACCTACGTACCTACCTACCTACCAAATTTTATTTTTATGTTTAAAAAAAAGGAATATCAACTTAGTAGACCATGAAAATCAATATTTAAGCTTGATGCTTAAATTATAGAGGAAGTGGTATTTACCAAGTAAAGCGTAAATTAAAAACTAAATATACCCTCTAGGATCGAATATGACAATTTTAAACTAGGCTATTTCTGTAACAAATGTGTAAAACGGGATAAACTTGTATGTGATTTCTAAATTCTGATATTGTAGATAAAAGATAATTGCATTTTTTTTTAAATATATAAGAATTTTATTAATAACAGTGGAATAATAAAAAATATTTCGTCTTGTTCCAGGTGTGGTTTCAGAACAGACGCGCGAAATGGCGGAAGAAGGAACACACCAAGAAGGGTCCTGGGCGGCCCGCCCATAACGCCCACCCCCAGTCCTGTTCTGGAGAACCCATCCCGCCCAATGAGCTCAAGGCCAGAGAAAGGTGAACGTTATGCCTTATACCTTCATTATGTTATGAGCGCCGGATACCTATACCTTGGGGATGTCTGGATAAAACTATTTATATCAATCTGAAATACATGAATTAGGTATTTCAGTTATTCAAAATGGTCTTATTATATACTAATAAATGAAAGAATATTTCAATTTGATTGATATTTAATAATTTTGACCACCTTCGTAGTGTAATGGTCAGCGTGTTTGTCCGCCTTCGTGGCGGACAATAATTCTGAAACACATGAATTCCGTATTTCAGTTATTAATGGTCTTATAATATACTATTAAATAAAAGAATACTTCAATTTGATTAAGATTTAATAATTTTGACCACCTTCGTGATGTAATGGTCAGCGTGTTTAGCTACCGTGCTGGAGGTCCCGGGTTCGATTCCCAGGGGGGGTTGAAAATAAATATTAGTGATTTTACACTAATATTTATTTAATATTACCCTGGACTGGTTCTCAAAGCGCAAGAGTGATCACCTTGCCTTCATGTAAGTAATGATCAAGAAAACACTGCGTCAATTTGATGCAGTGCCCTATGCACCATTGGGTGCGGATAAGGGTTATATGTAGTAAGATTAATAATTTAATATTTTCGTGTTTCTATAGAAAATAATCTTTGTCTACAACCCATTCCCTTCAAACCCATACTATTATTCTTACTATCCCTTTGTCTTACCTACTCACCCAACTGTTTATATCTGTGTTTATAAAATAAAACTAAAGCTTTGTTTTTAACCACTTTTTTTAAAAAGAAAACACTTGATTTTTTACTCCTTGAGTTTATTTTATGATGACTTGTTTCGGAAGCTAAGCTTCCATCTCCAGGTCTAAACGAAAACTTACATTTAGACCTGAAGCTGAAAGCTTATCTTCCGAAACTTGTCGTTACAAAATAAACTAAAGTGGTAAAAAACAAGTGTTTTCTTTAAAAATTTCACCATGTCTTGCCACAAAGTAAATGCCGAAACGATAAATATAAAAACCACTTATTTATTGGAACTATTCTCCAACCAATTTTAACAAGAACCTTGTCATCTTCAGGGATAAACATTTACTCGTATATCCCTGAAGATGGCAAGGTTCTTATCGAAACCGGTTGAAGAAAAGTAGAAGTAAAAAAGTTGTGAAAAACTAAGTTATAGTTTTATATTATAAAGTTTATAAAATGTGCCACAATGTATCTGCGAAAAGCATTGGGGAAATATCGGTGATTTGTTTAGTATCTATCCATTCCCTAAAAAGTCAAGGTATTTATCGAATCCGATGGGGAAAAATACCTTATAAAAATGGTAAAAAAGAAAGTGTGCGTTTTATTTACAAAACGTTAGTAAAAAGATGGCAGAAAAAAAACATTACCGCTAAAGTTAAGGGAACTAATAGGGTAGAAATAGTAAAAATACTTATTTTTCAGAAATTTTAGGCACAGTAAATTTCATATGTGCATTTTGTCATTCGCAGAGCGAGACGAAGGAAGAAGCTCGCCAAAGCTTTGGATCGCCAAGCCAGAAAGCTCAGAGCCAAGGGTATCGCGGTTGACCTGGACGCCCTGCGTCAAGAATACCTCGCCCAGCACAGAAACGCCGGCATCCTGACAGATTCCGACGGAGAGATCGATGGCGAAGAGTGCATGATAGACGTCGTCAACGGAGGCGATTCCGACGACGAGTCAGGACCCGAGGACTTCTCCATCAGACGACACCTCACGGACAACCTGAACTCCAGTCACAACTCAGACAGTTCGGCCTCCGATGTTCACAGTACCAGAAACTTCAGCCCGACCCCTGGAAAGGTCCTTCATCCCGCCAGTTTCCTGGCCACTTCGTTCAACCCCTCTATTCGCTTCGACCCCGCTTCGAGATTCGACAGCTCGGCGGGGAGGTTCGACGCCTCGGCGAATAGATTCGACGCCTCGGCGACGAGATTCGACACTTCGGCTACGAGATTCGAATTCGAAGGCCAGAGGGCGGTTTCCTTGGATCTCACGGCCGGTGGAGCGATGGCTTCGGCGGAACAGAAAAATGGACCCAGAAAACACAATCCTTTTAGTATAGAGTCCCTATTAAACACGTGAACGATAACGAAAATTGATAATATCATGTAAATATTAATTGACATATTACTATAATTTGATAAAGATGTTACTTCAATAGTTTGCAGAAATCTACAGAGACAACAATTTAATAAAATCGACGTTAATTTTTAAACATCGTTAGTTAAAAGGTAAAACTCATTATGCCCAGTTCTCACTAAAAATTACAAAAAAAATAACCTCTTTTGCATCATGTGTTCAATTCATTTTATTTTATATTCATGATTATACTTCTTAAAAAAAACTATATCATGACCCACACCACACTAAATGTTAGCAATGCGTCTAAATTAAACTGTTAGTTAACTCATTATGAGATCTGGGCAGTTAGATTCATGACGAGTTTAACCTTTACACCAAAGATCATTCCTTTAAAAAAACTTGACTTTGATAAAGCATCAGTATCACAAGCAATAAAAAAGGTTTTTTAGAAGTATTAAATTGAAATCAAAAACATTTTATTTATTTTTTAATTTGATTTAATAGTTCACTCAATTTTTTAGTGATAAGAAGCAAATTGGAGAGTCTCGTTGACTCTCTGACGGGATGAATCGAAACCACACAAATTAAAAAATAAATCAACTAAACCTGTAACATTATTGTTGTAATATATGTAAAAATATATGATCGAAAATTATATTTTGCACGTGTTGTATTTTCAGTAACATGATAGAATCTTAAAATTTTGAAAATTTGATAATAAAAGTCAAATACAAATGTAAGGGGTGTACTTTGGCCTCTAATGGCATATGTATGTAAATGTTTGTAAAAAAACAATTCAACACTGCACAACAGCTTAACGATTTATTTGTCAGATTGAACAAGGTGTCCTTTAACTCGAGTGCATAAAAATAGCTTATTATTTAAAATACAATATTTATCTCATTTCATGTATTCACAGATGATAATTATACTAGGAACTTTTAATGCCAAATTTTATTCTTAGCTTTTTGATATTTCAAAGCTTTTTTGTTTGTTTATTTAATAGGTTGTCCGCCTCCGTAGTGTAATGGTCAGCACGCTCGGCTACCGTTCTGGAGGTCCCAGGTTCGATTCCCAGGGGGGGTAAAATAAATATTCAAATAAAGTGATTTTTTCACTGTACTATTAATTCAATATTACCCTGAACTGGTACCTGAAGCGGAGGGCCGATCACCTTTCCTTCATGTGTAAATGATCAAGAAAACACCGCGTTTGTATTACGCAGTGCCCTATGCTGCACCATTGGGGTGCGTATAAGGGTTTTATTATTATTATTATTTAAAAGGTACTTCATTTACCCTATTATTTTATTATTTTCCCTTATATTATTTAAATTTAGAATGAATTTGTTTGATATTAAATAATTTATGTTTAATTATTTATTGATTTGGCATTAAGTTTGTGAAATAACACGATTTAAATATAAGAGTAAAACATTTGGAATAAATACTAATTTTGAATAATAAGTCTGTGAAGTCTAAGTGCAGAAACCCAGATTAGTAAACAAGGATTTGAACAGACTCAAAATTTTATGAATAAAAATAAAAACACTTGTATTATACACCTTTTTGAGTTTATTGATGTAAACACGACTAGTTTTGAGAACTACAGATATTCTCATTAATAGGAGAAAATACATACAAACTGAGGAAATATAACTGAATTAGTATATTCAGAATTAGTTTTATTTATATATTTATATTTCTGTTTTATGCCTCGAGTTTACACACACCGCATGTTTTTTTATTAAACACGAGTAAATTACAAATTACATGCATTTTTTACTGTAGATGCATATTAAATAAAAATATTTACATATCGAATTGAATATAATGTATTTAAATAATTCATATACTTTGACGACTAACTTTTGCACTTCATATATATTTACTGTGTTTTTTTTTTTAAATATATTTATTTACAGTAAAACACGTTTATAACGAGATTCAGTATAGCGAATATTTCAATGTAACGATTTAATTCATACAGTGCTTCAAACGAAGTCACGTTTATATATGTTTATTTTACCAATAAAATTAATTGCATACATATATAGTTTGCTTAAAACGCGTGTATAAATTTCCAAAAACTTGTATAGAACTGAAGGAAAAACATTAATAATTATTTATTTATATTTTGGCTATGAACTAAGAATAAATTTGTACAAATATCATTAAGATTAAATAAATAGTGTACGTTTAAATCGTTGCGCACAAATATCCCTATTTTTCCTGATTTGACGAACTTAAAGCAAAAACTAATATTTATTTTCTTTTTATTTGTTAATAATTTCGTATAAAATAATGTCAATTTTGTATTATTTTTTTATCAGAAAAATTCAAAATATGATTAATGGCCTTACATTTTTTATGCTTTAAGGGTGTAGATACTGAAAGGGAATTTATTGTTTAATTTTAATATTATAAATCAGCGGATTTTGTATGTAACTGTTTGTATTAAAATTAAAGTCATGGATGATTTTAATTTCATTTTAATATTTATTTAAATCAATTTAATTATTTATTTCTGAATGTTTTAGTGGACAAAAGTGCAATAAAATATTACTTAAAATAGACTAATAAGTATTAAGCTGGCGATTGAATAATATAACATTATAATTATGTAAATCCTGACGCCCGTGTACGTACTGTATAACATCTCATTTCCTGTAAAAAATCACTAACGAGTTTTTGCATCCAATTTGCGCTTAAATTTATCTTATTTATTATAGTTGGCATAGAATTGTCATGGTAGCATCGTTAGTTAGTGATTTTGTATGAACGGATACGATTTCAAATTTAAAATAACTGATCTTTTTGCGATTTACATGTAAATACACGATTGTAAATTTGATCAGATGTTTAGAGAAAAATAATTGCAATTACCGTATTATTTTATATATTAATAATTTAAAGCAGTCGTAATACATCATAAATACCTTTTTTTAAGTCTGTACTCGCAAATATACAAATCAGTATGCGACCAGACTTTTTTTTTAGAATTTATTTTACAATTTTCATTTTTTTAAGAAAAATATTGAATTTTTTTTTCATATTTTAACTGCTAAATAACTCTTTTCTTTTCATAAACATATATTTATTTTGAGGAAAATTCGTTTTTTTTTCAATACAAAAACGCTGTTTCAAGCAAAAAATTCAATTACGTTGAATGTTACCCGGATTTAAAAAAAATTAAGTTGCGGGCTATCCATTATTCTGCCTTAATTGCCGTTCATTCTGCACGTCAGTATATACTATATAGTTGTACACAACAACAACAAAAAACGACTTGATTGTAAACATATATTGTGATTACTTCATAAAAATTACGGTGCCCATGTCAAGTCTCGCATTAAAAAATAGCTCATAAATAATATCATAAATCAAACCCAATAACACTTTAAATATTTATTCTTTTGTTTTTGGAGAATGGGCATCTAGTTCAAAGATTAGCATATACGGTCAATTAAATTTTTACACTTGATATCGGTAAATTTTCTAAAACTGCCATTTCAAATCGTTTAAACTACGAAATAATGCTAATTTTGGACTCCAAAGACAAATTTGAACGTCAACAACCGTTCCGATGGCAATTTCAAATTAATGCTTGATTTGTGGCACGGGTTTGTGAAATTTATATCTTCCCTATTGGAGCTTGCGTCATTCATTGTTCGATTTGAAAAAATATATTGTTTATTTTATTGTCTTGGGCAACGGATAACTGGTTATATGAAGTCCGGGCTAATTTTATTACATTTTCATTAAGATATTCGAATAAAGCGGTTCTACCAATATTTCACATTGCCTTAATGAATATGTACTGCGTGCATCGAAACTTATGGGTAATGGGAAAAACAAAATATATATTTTTTTTTTTTGTAGAAAATTGTCGATTAAAAAGCCGAGAAGAAATATTCATTCTGCTTTGTTGGTGTTATCTAAGTTTATTTCAAAAAATCTTAATCACATTTTTAAAATACTTGATTTGCCTCGACTAAAACGATGCATCTATCGTATTAAAAATATTAGAGAAAGCTTTATCTATACTTGATAAATTCGCAATTGAAGGCAGCACCGTCACCCAAAATTCTACATCTTTCAAAATTACGACATATGAAATGAATCCAACAATTGTGCACCTCTCAATGTGCATATATGGTAAACATATCTCAAAAATTAATTCAATGCGGATTTAATTAAAAAATGCGGAGAGGGGTAAATAATCCAGTGTCAGATAAAATAAATAGTCAAATTTTTTTCATTCACATCTTAACATTTTTTTAAAATTTATCATGTATATTTATTTGTTCTTACTAAGCATGGAGATTTTATATTATTATTTTGTTATATCGGATTTAAAATAATGGAGATAGAGCAAACAATTACTAGCCCATACTACCTTTAACAGGATTTCTTGTACTAGAACATCAACAACTAAGTATACCTACGCAAATAAGTATTTCCAGAATTACAACAAGTACATACTATATATTATTTAAATTTAAGTTAACTTATACTTAGTACTTAACCGAGATATCATTGTATAAAGTAGATTTAAGTACGTTTATCACTTAAGGCTTACTTAATAAATAATTATACTTGTTAATGTTAGTCGATAATACTTAAATTTAAGCAATCAGTCCTTTCCTCTGAGAGAAAAGAATGTATCGATCCAATATTGAATAATTGTAACAAATAGAAACAATATTAGTCTAGTAGAAATAATAGAAACTTAATGAAAACTATTTATTAAATGAAATTATTTCAGAAAAACCATTATTTTTTATTATGTACCTACCGTTCATTCCTATATTATTTTATTTATTGTCAAATATCACCTAAAGGAAGACGCCGTAGGGTAGTTGGGTAGATTATTTGGAGAAATAAAAATACTTTGTGTTCTGATCCGCTCACATTTTTATTAACCAACTAGTTTCGGCAACAACCTGTTGCCCTCTTCAGGGTTACATTTATTACTAAATATATATATATATATATATATATATATATATATATATATATATATATATATATATATATAGATATATATATATATATATATATATATATATATATATATATATATATATATACATATATATATATATATATATATATATATATATATATATATATATATATATATAAAAAGAAACAGTGTACAAGTTGTTGTGGGTTTCAAAAGGATAGGGGTGGGGGTAATGGTGTTTTAAGGAGGGGTAAGAGCAAGGAAGGGGATAACTCTGTTTAGGTTGGGTTTGATTTTATGGGAAAAATATTAAAACCCTTTTGGAACCCAACAACTTGTACACTGTTTCTTTTTATATATATATTTAGTAATAAATGTAACCCTGAAGAGGGCAACAGGTTGTTGCCGAAACTAGTTGGTTAATAAAAATGTGAGTGGATCAGAACACAAAGTATTTTTATTTCTCGAAATAATATATCAATATGATCCACAAAGTTAATGTTTTCAATATTCAAAACATAGTTGGGTAGACGCTAGACTGCGAATTTGGCGTCGCGGGTTCGATTCCCGTCAAGTGCAAAATAAATTCAAGACGGTTCATTTTCATTTGGTCTGGGTGTTTGTGATGTGTTTTCACATTTACCTTCCCTATCCTTACTATCCTACCTGCAGACAAGCCTCTAAAAGTTGAGGCTTTGCGATTATTACTTCCTAAAAAAGGGCGCTTTGCAATTTACAGTAATTTGTTTAACACTCTCCTTATCCTTCATCGTTCATTTTGGGTAACGCCACTTAAAAACTCTACTTCACGACTGCCGGATTCGGGATAACCATTCCATCATCAGGTTAACTATGGATAACTAAAGTCTATAGATGACCTCATGATGGAAAGGTAATTCCGAAACCGGTAGTTGTGAAGTAGAGTTTTTAAGAGGTATTACACAAAATTAACGATGAATGATAAGGATTGTTATATTACTAAACCACAAAGTTAACAAAGATTTTAATGTATAAAATATACTCATTCTTCACATAAATTTATTAAATTTTAAAATAATGATACTACTACTACGACCATCAAGCCGTTTACCTGCAGGGGTAGGCAGAGAGGATGGAACGCAACACTCTTCTATCCTGAGATACACTCCTAGCTTCCTTCACATCCATATATCTAGTCATACATGCCCTCCGATTACGTAGGCTTTTAACTGAAGCCGAAGATATTGGAAAGGAATGTTATGGTGGGGATTGACCGGAGCCATCGTAGAAACGTAACACGATGCGAGCATTCGTATGTTCAGCACAGCGAGCCGAGCGCGACGTCACGACGAAATGTGGAGGACAATCCCCACCTTAAGGCTAAACTAGGGATTACTGAAAAGATCTAGAAAAGTTCTTCAAGGTGGTATGGACATGTGGAGCAAATGGATAACGAGAGAGTTACTAAGGATGTATATTTGGTGAAAATCAACGGGAGAACGGAACGAAGACAGCCGAAAAAAGACTTGGCACGATCAGATCAATCAGAACATTAAATTTGATGTGTGTATACATATATATTTAAGTATTTATATACAAAAAAATTGGCATTCATAAATTATCTGTAAAAATAATTTAGAAAAAAACAAATATGTGCTAAATATGTTATTTTGTTCAAAAGTCGTCAAAAGTGCCGTAAGTCTAAATGTGTCAAATGGAATAAAATCTTTGGCATTTAAAATTATTGATCACAATTCTCCAACTAAATTTTGACAATAGTGCAGTCTTGTAGCTAGTTAAATTACCAATACTTATATACAGTATTGTCACATGAAATAATGCCAAGTTTAATGGTAGTTTTACGTGATATAGTTGTGAGAATAATATCTACTCGAAAGCAATAGTTAATAGTGCTGGATGGGAGGTACATATGGTGCATTACAGGAACAGAACTTAAAGACAGTGGTGCACACAATTTTTAAAATATACGAAAATCTTTTAATATTTTCAGAATATTTCAATTAGAAATTACACAAATCTTTTCACTGTTCTAGTAAACTAAGTATGAACACACATAAAAAAGAGTAAATAGGTTTAAAAAATAAAGTATACAATGTATTCGTACAAACAATTTAATATTTTCAGAATATTTCAATTAGAAATTACACAAATCTTTTCACTGTTCTAGTAAACTAAGTATGAACACACATAAAAAAGAGTAAATAGGTTTAAAAAATAAAGTATACAATGTATTCGTACAAACAATTTAATATTTTCAGAATATTTCAATTAGAAATTACACAAATCTTTTCACTGTTCTAGTAAACTAAGTATGAACACACATAAAAAAGAGTAAATAGGTTTAAAAAATAAAGTATACAATGTATTCGTACAAACAATTTTCAAACATATGATTTATATTTAAAGCACTAACTTTGTGATTTTCCATTTAATAATTAAAATGCAACTTTGTTTTAAGATCACTATAAATATTTTATTATAACTTAATTACAATGTCTACCGGTTTCGAAGCTAACCGTTTCTTTATCAAGACTGATTAATATAAGTATTAATCAGTTTTGATAAAGAAGCGGTTAGCTTTGAAACTAGTAGACATTATAATTAAGTTCTAATAAAATACATATTTATAGTGATTTTAAAACAAAGTTACAGTTTAATTATAATTTTCAAAGTCACCGAGATTATGACTGGCAATTTAATCTAAAATGGTAAAAATCTATTTAAGATTTATTGTAAGTGATTTGTATGTGAAAGAATGCAGTTTGAGATAAGCACTATCGATAATATTAGAAAAGTAAGTTGAGATGGTTTGGGCATGTGAATCGAATAAAGAACGCATAAACAAATTAACGAGACGAACGGGAAACAGAATAGAAATAGATGCGTAGGAAGACCGAGGTAAACTTGGCATTATCAAGGATTTGAAATGCTTTGATGTGGTCTATTCAGGAGTAGGAATAATACGAATAATGAATATGTTTTCAAGTGTTGAAGATTGTTTTCAAAGACAGATCGGCGTGACGTTCTATTCTCTCTGCCTACCCTTACGGTGAAGCAGCGTGAAGATAAATTAGTTTTAATATGTGTACTCCAAGTGTATGCGCCTTATTGCAGGGTGTTTGCGTTTAGGATCGGTTAGGTTGTTAGGTTGTTAGGTTGTAGATTGTTTGCAAAGACAGATCGGTAAGGCGTTCTATTATCTCTACCTACCCCTGCTATAAATCGGCGGAATGGGCAGTTAGTTAGTCAATATGACATATTTAAGCGTAAAAATGAGCGCGTCATTAAGAAAATAGCGCCAGGCCAAAAACGTATTAAAAAATTGCATACGCGGAAGAATGCGTACCTACATCATATTGAGTGTAATCTTGGCACGATCAGGTATGCCACATACTTGAAAGCGGTCAGGTTAGGAGTCGAAACAATCGGCGGGTGTGTATAAGGAGATGCATAAACGTGGAAGAGGCGAGGAACGTTTGCAAAGACAGAGTGGTGTGGCGTTCTATTCTCTCTACCTACCCCTGCGGGAAGCGGCGTGATGGTCAGTTGGTTGGTTAGTTATATTGAGTGTATTAATCGAAAGCAAAAGATAGATCAGCGCGGCGTTCTATTACCTCTGTCTACCTCTGCAGAAAGCAGCGTGAATATTAGTTAGTTTCAGTATATATATATGGGTACTCTTACGCGCCTAATTGCAGGGTGTTTGCGTTAGGATCGGTGTTAGAGTCCCGGAACAGGCCGGCAGACGCGCCGCCGCACTAGTCGAGCAGATGCCGTTAATCCGGCAATCCGGAGAGGCGGTTCCCGCGAAGCAATAATTGTTTTATGAGCCGGACCAAATCGCCGACTCTTTGTTTCGCTTAGCGGACTTAATGTCTCAATTCCGAGTCGGCCGGGAATAAAAGCTTTACCCTTTCCGGAACGGCTGCCTGAGCTTTCTAGATATTTTAAGACTCAAATTATGTGCGCGAACTCGGTTAACTAACTATTGTTCTATTCCACACTTGTACATGTTATAATACTTTTACATAATAAATATACATTACCGTACTGCGTTGAAGCATTACTAAAACATTTTTTTTAAAATATGGAATAGCGTTGCACATGTAATACAATGCATTTGCCAATGTCAAGTTAATTGAATTCTTAATTATAAAATATGATAGACTAATAATTATAAAGATAAACTATAAATTTATTCCATTTAATTTCAGAAAAACAACTAACAGTCTGTACAAATTTGGGTTCCTGCTCGCCAGGATGAGATGGATATCTGTAGGGAGGGGAATAAGCGGGGCCAGAGATTTAAAAAAATTTGGCATTCGGTAATTTATTGGGCAAACAAAGAATATGTGGTTAAGGTCTTCGTCTTCGAAACGACACTCGCAAATTACTAAAACATATTAACATGTATTTACTTTGTATGACAGAATCAAAAACTAAGATATAAGAAAGGAATGTAAGGCTTAACTAAAGATTAAGAAGAGTTCTTTAAGGTGGTATAGACGTAGAGCGAATGGATGGCGAGAGAATGACTTAAAAAAAATGTGGTGAATCTGATCACTTTCCACACGTGCAACATTCACCATACTACCCATGATTGCCGACCAAACTAATCAAATTTTCTGAACTCCTAAATATATTGATATGTAAAATTATGAAAAATATGATCGAGCGTGTAAAAATAATCCGGACTCAAAGGAATGAAATATGATATTATTTCAGATCGTTGGAAAAATCTTGCGACATAATTATTAGTAGATTTGTTGTTGGTTTGTAAAGTGTTAAAAGTGCTTTTATGGTTTATTTTATTTTAGCGGAGTTCTTTTGATGTTTTACAGTTTTGAGTATTCTATTTTAGTGCTGGCATTCTGCAATTTACTTGCATTTATGTTTTGACATTTTTGAGTGGTTATTAATGCTTGATATTATTTATTGATTCGGCATTAACTTTGTGGAATGACATGATTATTTTATTAAATTAAACAGTTGAATAATCCACTTTATCGAGTTTTATTTTTATTTACGACTAGTTTCGAAAACGACAATTGTTTTCATCTTCTGGTACAAATTAAAACATTAATAATTAATTGTCCGCCTCCGTAGTGTAATGGTCAGCGCGCTCGGCTACCGTCCTGGAGGTCACGGGTTCGATTCCCAAGGGGGGTAAAATAAATATAAGTGATTTTTTCACTGTAATATTTATTCAATATTATTACCCTGGACTGGTACCTGAAACGGAGGACGATCAAGATAACACTGCGTTTATATGACGTAGTGCCCTATGCATCATTGGGGTGCGGATAATGGTTTTATTATTATTATATTATTAATAATTAATTAATTTGTACCAGAAGATGAAAACAATTGTCGTTTTCGAAACTAGTCGTAAATAAAAATAAAACTCGATAAAGTGGATTATTCAAGTGTTTAATTTTAATAAAATAAATTAATGCTTGAAATCGTCAAATTATTATTATTTTTTAATACCATATCGAAAGAATGGTTAGGTATTTGGTCAATACTTCTATACGGACTTGAATCGTGGACCCTTGAGATCATCACTAAGAATCGATTAGAGCCATTCGAAATGTGACTACATCGTAGAATGCTACGCTTGAAGCCGAGGTTCCATGGACCGATATGGTCAGCAATGCAAATGTGCTCCGAAGAGCAAGAGCAGGGAGACAGTTGGTGACTGATATCAAGGTCCGGAAGGTGTCCTATCTGGGGCATATGTTTAGAGGAAAAAAATACGAGGTATTGACCCTAATCATAAAAGGCAAAATAGAGATGTGGGAAGAAAACAGATCTCCTGGCTCCGGAATATACGAGATTGAACGGGGATCAGGACCATCGAGGTGCTGTTTAGAGCTGGCCAAGATAAGGATAAACACTCTCAACTGATGAGTTAACGTCAGGAAAAAAATCAATTGGATGTATAAGTAATATATAAGAAAATGATATAAAAATATATATTAAAAATATCTTTTCATATCAGAAGATAGAATTTATTGTCCTCATACAGTTTTGTAAAAATAATGAACCTTTTCAACATCTAAGGAAAAGTATCTACATTTTATTTGAACATTTTGATTGTGTCCAAAAGTTTGTTCACAAATCTCGATTATCTCCATTTTTTTTACATTATTTTGAGTTTCATCTTTTTACATTATTTTTTCACATACGTATCTACAAATTAAAGAGTCTCTGCTTAATAAAAAGCTTCCTCATCCCACCATAGATGTTTCTAGTGAAATTTCGCATACTGCGTTTCGAATTTGATCAATATATTTAGAAATTTCAAGAATTTCAGTAGTTGTCTATTATGTGTAGAATTGGTGTGTGTAAAGTGATTACTTAAACTAGCCTATAACGGTTGTAAGCCCTATAAATGCCCAGACTTTTTATTTTTTTATTAATTTGTTGAAATTCTCAATGTACGACTGTATATTTTTGGTAATCATTAAAACGAAAATAAAATTTCTGTGAGTGAAAGTGCACTTGCTTAAAAGGTCGCTTATTTTTTTTTTTAAGTATATTTATTGTGGCGTTACTACTTCTGCATTTTCCTTTTAGGGATGTGCATGCCATACAATCGCTATAATTCGTTAAATCGACACAAAATCTCGCATCTAAGTGAGCTTTTTAGTTAGCAATTTGACAGCCGAAACTGTCGGATTGCGTGTTTATCAGCAAAGTACCTACTTATTATACTTATGATATGCGTGGATTCACAGCACTTTAGATATTTTGCGGTACAAACACATTTTTACATGTTTTCGACGATTGTGATGATCTAAGAAAATTCAAGAAAAAAAAATTAAATGCCATCATACAAAGATAAGCGATTATTTTCGTTATATGTAATCCAATGCGTTGCTAACTTTTGACATACAATTATGTAACAATAAAACACTATCCTTATCATTCATGTCCTTATAATACCACTTTAACAAAAAAGTGGTATTTCACAAAGTGAACGATGAATGGTAAGAAGAGTGCTATATTACCATAGGTACCATAAAGTTAACAATGCTTTTACATACAAAATACGTACTTGTTACAATATTTTAAACAGGTTGGATGTTAAATCATTAAATGTATTATATATGTTTGTATTTAAAACATTTTGAATGTGTGCTCAGATTCATAAATCTGGATTTTCTCTACTTAAGAATCATTTTTATGTTTTGACATCTCAACATAGATGTAGAAGAATATGGATGCCTGGGTATTTACAGGGTCTACGACCTTTTAAAGGCTGTCAAACAAAAGGGTCTCTGCTAAAAAAAATATTTCCTTAAATCAACCATTGTGAACTCATATATGCTGTGTCACAAGATTGATCAATATATCTAAGAGTTCCAAAAATTCGAGTAGTGTGGTTGTCAATCATGGATAGAATGGTGAATGTCGCACATGTGTAAAGAGATCACTCAACCGGTGTATGATAGGTAATAAGCTCTATAAATACCCAGACTTCCATATTCTTCATCAATGATAGGTAATAAGCTCTATAAATACCCAGACTTCCATATTCTTCATCATCTATGTTGAGATGTCAAGAGAAATATTTTCAAAACTTATTTCTTTCCTATTGCCGAATCGAGTAGAGCGGTTAAAATGACAGGCCATACTTTCCTAAGTCGTGTGAATCAAATTCTTCGCGCATTATCGTATTGATTTTACTATTAGTGTGACTAATATAATCGAATTATTCGAATCAAAACAAAGGCAAAACATATTTAAATAATCCAACTCCAGAAGCCTCCAGGCTCTTTTGTCGGCTGCTTTGCATTCTCCCAAGTTAGGTCCGCGCCCTAAAATTCAGAAAAGAAAACCCTACGGATTGTCAGCAGTAGACGGTGGGAACCTGATGCCTTGTAAAAGAGGCAAGCTAGATTAAAGCTCTCAAGAGGCATGAGAAGTAAATGGCCTAGCCAACCAAATCGCCTTTTCTTGGCGACAGTTGTGACAATGGGTTGATGCGTCCTGCGCCGTATTTCCTCATTCTAAAATTCATGTCTTATTTTTCCTTGCTCCATCCCAATTTTTCGTCTTTGCAGACTGTTAGGGACAGCCCTCCCCATCCTCGGGTTGTAGGTCCTATCATATACAACGTCACATAGGTCATGCCTTCTAATCATGTTATCTTTCTGTAGCATCCCTGATTTTTTTGGTCTTCCTCTGGATGTATTTCGAGGAAGATCTACGGCGATCGCCTGGTTTACAATATGTTCAGGTTCTCTACGTCCTATGTGCCCAAAATTCATATGATTGAGCTAAAAGTTTTTTATTCACGTTTTACTTGGTTTATTTACTACCGTAATTTTTTCGACATATCGCTCACTCCTTTCAAGGACGCCATAAATCAAAAATCGTCAATTTTCAACTGTGCATGTTTTCGGAATGCCCAAAAAATTTACTATATCCCAGCGAAAGAGGCATATTTTTAACTTAATATTTACCCGCTACAGGGCAGAAAGTGCTGTTTTTGCATTTTGAAGAAAATGTATTGTTTCATTTTTTTTTTAAATATACTTAATATTTTTCAAATGGAGAAAAAACCTTTTTACCCAAAAGATCTATTGCACAGTAAAAAGTTCGTTAAGTGGCTTGATATTTATTTTTAATACATTGTGTTGTATTTTACACTTTAAAAACGTTCTCCTGTAAAATCAAGTTTTTTTATTTATCACGTTCTTGAAAGGAGTGAGCGATATGTTTCAATGCATTTCGCATCATTTGTGTGGCGATTGAAATCAGCATCATTGGATATTATTTGTTAGATGTAATAATAAGCTGCATAAACCAATTTAACTTATTAAGAGATACTAGTTTTAAATACTACATAAACGGACTTTAATTATTTTTAATAAATGGTTTACTTGGTAAATACCTTCATTTTCCAAAATCTATTTTGATACGTGTTTAAATGCATTCCGCATAATTTTCAAACACCGGAATGCATACAAGTCACAAAATATATTAAGAAATAGTTGTATTTAACAAGTAAAACTTATTAATTGATTCGGCAGTCACTTTGTGGTAAAATCTATCCATTTTTAATTAATGTTTTACTTAGTAAATACCACTATTTCTTAAAATCTACTCTTAGTAAATACTTAAAATCTAGTTCTTAGTAAATACCACTATTTCTTAAACACGTGTCACAGTAGATTTTAAGAAATAGTGGTATTTACTAAGTAAAACATTAATTAAAAAAAGTAAAACTTAAATTGTAAATATATATAATGTACCACAAATGACTTCTGAATCGAGTAATGCAGTTATTTTTTGCGTGTAAATGGTTTTTATCACCATTTTTATATCGCAAATTCATGAAAACGATTTGATAAATGTCGATTTTTGTACAAACCCTATTATTCATGTTCCTACCATGCTATATCTGATTTTATTCAAAACAAGAATTTTAAAGTGGCACAGAAATAAATGACCCACTGCTACTAATTTTAAGAGTTTAATAACGTGAGTAAAACAAATTATTAACAAATTAATCTAAAGAAAACGACCCACTTTATAAAAACCAAAATACGCGGAACAATAACTCATATTTACCCGAAAGTATCGTTATCGGCGGTTACATCAGCCCATAGTTGAAATGCTACTTCGAATGCGTAACAAATGTATAATTAACTACTGTACCCCTAACACAGTAATGGTGGCGAGGGGGGTGACGTGTAACATTCGCGTCTATATTAAGGGATTGATTAATCCTAATGGTCTTTTATTTGTTGGGAACTTTCATATCAATTCAAACATGATAAATTAGTCTAACTTGTGTATAACTTGTCTACGTGAAAATGACTTACTGTGGTCTACTATACAGTTTTACCTGTACAGTTATTAACAAATATTTTTCAGCTGTTAATTTTTTGTGATACAATGAATTCACGTTATTTATATGAATTTCTCTATCATTTTACTATTAAAAAGACCTTTGTATAAAATAATGCCGTGTTAAGAACTTAATTTGTTACACTTGAAACAATTTTTCCCATTAGAATTTCCAATGTAAAATGGATTTATTGAGATAGGCTTCTTGAAAATGACCTTTTATAACGGTAATTTATAACGGGAATCCTAAATAAAATATTGACATTTCTTAGTCCTGACAAGATAAAAATAATTTGAAACGGAAACAGTGTAAATAATTTATTTACAACATTTTGAGTGACAATAAGCTGTACAAACCAATTCAACTTAATAAGAGATACTAGTTTTAGATACTACATAAACGGATTTAAATTATTTTTAATATTTGTTTTACTTGGTAAATACCACTATTTCTATACAACATTTTGAGTGTGTCCAAATACTTGTTCACAAAATCTGGATTATCTCCAATTACAGGAGTTATTTTCATATTATTTTTTGACATCTCATCAAAGATGAAGAAGAATATGGAAGTCTGGACATTTACGGGGCTGACGACCGTCATCGGCTGGTTTAAGTGATCACTTTACACACGTGTAACATTCAACAATTCTACCCATTATTGACAACCACACTACTCAAATTCTTAGAAGTTCTATATATATATATATATATATATATATTATGAACCAATTTAGAAACCTTGTTCTTGAATCACTAGAACTTCACTAGAGACATCTATTTGTATTATCTTTATATCTCACCAATAGATGTCTCTAGTGAAGTTCTAGTGATTCAAGAACAAGGTTTCTAAATTGGTTTATATATATATATATATATATATATATATATATATATATATATATATATATATATATATATATATATATATATATATATATATATATATATATATATATATATATATATATATATATATATATATATATATATATATATATATATATATATATATATATATATATATATATATATATATATATATATATATATAAATATATATAGAACTTCTAAGAATTTGAGTAGTGTGGTTTATATATATATATATATATATATATATATATATATATATATATATATATATATATATATATATATATATATATTTATATTTATATATATATATATATATATATATATATATATATATATATATATATATATATATATATATATATATATATATATATATATATATATATATATATATATATATATATATATATATATATATATAAATATATATAGAACTTCTAAGAATTTGAGTAGTGTGGTTGTCAATAATGGGTAGAATTGGTGAATGTTACACGTGTGTAAAGTGATCACTTAAACCAGCCGATGACGGTCGTCAGCCCCGTAAATGCCCAGACTTCCATATTCTTCTTCATCTTTGATGAGATGTCAAAAAATAATACCACTATTTCTCATTATCTATTGTGACACCCGTAAATCAGCCCCGTAAATAAAAGTAAACAAAGATATCTCAACTAATCATTCGCATAAGCAGATATGAGATAAATAACGGTGTTAAAATTTTGAGTAGATCAAAAATTATAAGGTGTTTGGCACGCAAAATTATATAAGGGTAATATGGCCTTCAATCTACAATTTAATTAAGCATATAATATTACGATGTTTTCTAAAAAACTAACATATTCACACTTGAAATAAATGGAATTAAAAATACCATTAATGAATGAAAATAAAACATAAATCGTATTTACGATTATAATAATTCAAATGAATAACCATTTAAAACACATACTAAAAGCAATAATTTAAAATATATGGTTCTGTTGGCATGAACATTACATTAAATATAATAGTACTCGTATAATAACACCCGGATTATTAATTATTGTTTAATGAAATTTAAAATAATTTTATTATGAACTAGGTAATTAGTACCTCCTAACTTTAATGAGAGGTGTGCATATCAAATAATAATTTTCGATTAAACATATTTTATATCTGAATGAAGCTAATTGAACTAAAATACTGTTTTTCATACTTTTATTATGAAAACCATTATTTTACATACACTTACATTCTAACAATGTTCGCTCAAAAAAAGAAACAGAGAAAGACCGAAGAAAATTTGGCATGATCAGACATGTCGAATACTTGAAAGCGGCCGGGTCAGGAGTCAAAATAATCGGTGAGTATGTATATGGAAATGCATGAATATGGAAGAGGCGAAAAAGTTTGCAATGACAGAGTGGTGTGGCGTTCTATTCTCTCTGCCCACCCCTGTGGAGAGGCGGTGTGATGGTTAGTTAGTTAGTTATATTTTCTGTAAGTTTATATTTTCTGCACGACATTTTGAAGCAAAAAAGTGAAAGGAGTTTAAAGAGTAAGAGTCCAAGTAAATTAAGGAACAAATCAGTTGGATGTGTGAGTAAAGTAGTAAGTAAAAGAAATATATGTTGAAATCATTATAAGAAATCTCTTTTCCTAACAAATAAATGATTTTAGTATCCTCATATATGATATTCTAAAAAAATACAATTATAAAGGTGTGCTGATTTGGACATGTAAATCAAATGAGTTAACAAAAAACAGTTAAACTAATTATGAGGCGAATGTAGCAGAAAAAGACCGAGAAAAACTCGGCATCATCGAGTGTTTTAAAAATTTCATGGTCAGGTCAGGAGTCAGAATAATCGGCGAGTACACATGAGGAGATACATGAATGTGGAAGAGGCGAGGAAGTGCGTGATGGCTAGTAAGTAAGCTAGTTTTTTTGTAAGTGTATTTTAGTTTCTCCTAAACATTTTTTAAGTTAGGGATACTACGCATTTTTAATAGAGGCCGTGTACAGAGACAAAATTTTATTTTCTCTGCGTACCCCTTCGGAAAGCGGTGTGATATTGGTAGTTAGTAAATAAATTTAATTTAAAAGGTATTTACTAAAAAAACAGATTATGTGACATACAGTAGGTATTAACACATCGTAGTCGTATAGGAGAAAGTAACCAACTAACAAAACGTAAAATGTTCAGGAGGACCATTTAAGTCACTTTTGCTTGGCAAGAAAATAAACGTCATTTTGTCATTTTTAACAAGTCAATATATTATACTTCCAAGTTTAAAATCCTGTGGATTTTTTTCGGGGCAATATTAATCTAGTAAGATATCAAATAGTCAATGATCATATTTTTGTATAAAATGCACTTGGTCACTTTCTCCTGTATGACTACGACATGTTAATACTTTGGTAAAATAAGGTGGTGAATAATGATTTTGTTTTTATACAAGTCTCCGTTCGACATCTCTCTTCACTCATGTGAGTACATATATTTATTGTGTGTAAAACTACTTAGTAGAATCCGATTATAACACATATTAATTCAGTTGGATAATAACATACTTAGAAGTTTGATTAATTCTAGTACCTTTCTAGAAATCTTAATTCAATATTTCTAATAAGTGAAGAGTCAACAAGGTTCAACATGAGTATTCTACAACATTTTGAGTGTGCCCAAATACTTGTTCGCAAATCTGGATTATCTCCAATTAAAAGGAGTTATTTTTCATATTATTTTTTGACATCTCATCAAAGATGAAAAACAATATGGAAGTCTGAGTATTTATGGGAGATAATCCAGATTTGTGAACAAGTATTTGGACACACTCAAAATGTTGTAAATAAATTAAGTTGTCAAATTATAAGATAAAATAATTTAAATATGAAAATGATGTTTTCTGGCGTTTCTCATGTACGTGATTAAAATCCTGGATTCGGACCTCACGTACTAATATAAGAGTTTCTGCTCAATAAAAAGCTTCTTTTCATCTCACCAATAGATGTCTCTAGTGAAGTTCTAGTGATTGCAGAACAAGTTTTTGAAATTGGTTCATTTATTCATATATTCTTCCAAGAATTTGAGAAGTGTGGTTGTCAATAATGGGAAGAATTGGTGAATGTTATACGTGTGTAAAGTGATCACTTAATCTAGCCTATGACGGTCGTCAGCCCCTTAAATGCCCAGACTTATTCCATATTCTATATTATACCATATTCTTCTTTACCTTTGATGAGATGTTAAAAAATAATATAAGTATTCTAACCTGTCTGCAAAACCTGAACTGACAGTACACAACAGGGTCCTTGTTCCAACCCTAATGTATAAGATCCAGATAGACAAAAAATTATGCTGGAATGTCATCATGAATCATACTTGAGGACATTTATATAGATAATTATAAACTTTGTTATAAAATAATGTATTCGAAGCAAACACCTTCGTCTTAAAGACTTATTAATAGTAGATACTAATTAGTATTGAGAAAGAAGCATATTAAAACTCTTAGCTAACTTTTTGCTTTGAAACCGGTCGACCTTATAATTGAGATATTAAGAAGTAAAATGATTTATAACAATATAAGTTTAAGTTATAATATGAAAAATGTAGTTGTGAAGCATAGAGTTGGCAAAAGAAGGATGAAAGTAGACTAAATGCAGTCGAAATGCGATTTCTCAGTACGGTAAAACGATGTATGATAGATGTTCCAATGGCGATATAAGGAAATAATGCAAGGCTGAGATAAGTATTATTGATAACATTAAGTAAGGTGCGTTGAGATGGTTTGATCTTGTGCATGAGTGAAGTAAAAACAGTAGAACAAATTTATGAGGGAATGTGGTTGGTGATAGAATCGGAGGAAGACGAAGAAAAAATGGCATGATCAAGCATTTCAAATAATTGAAAGTGGTCATGACAGGAGATACAAAAATCGGCGAGTATATATGAGGAGATGCATGAATATGGAAAAGGCGAAGATGGTTTGTAATTTATATGTATATAATCATTTGCTAATTTTTTATTCGTCTTCATTTCACGTCGCATATTTGTTCGAATAACGGTATACATGATACACACTCTTTATCGTAGATAATTTATATTGATTTAATTTAATTTTGTATATTAAAAGCATTGTTAACTTTGTGGTGTGGGAATATAACACTTTATTAATACAAATAATACAAGCAGATCATAACATTTTTTTAGTCTATATTTGACTTGATGATGGAAAAATTATTCCGAAACCGGTTTTTTTTCCGAAAGGTGTTTTTTTTTAAAAGTGGTATTACACAAAGTGAACGATGAATGGTAAGGAGAGTGTTTAATTAATTTTATTTTTAATCACAAAGTATTTTAAACTTGATTTTTAATTATAGACTAACCAGAAATTTTAAGATAAAAATATTTCCCCATGTTGGCATAATTGCCCTCCTTTACTATAAAGTTATTAGGAAAATAATAATCGTATATTTTATAAGACACGTGCAATGTGCGTACGTATACATACATAAAAAAAATGTATGTACAGGGTGGCACAAAACTTATCACCATATCGGAAGGTGTTATAATTTTTGCAAATGGCGTCGTACGCCGTTTATATTTGGTATCTGTGAACTCGACAGCTGCAGTATACAAACAGATTGATAAAATGGGGACAAATATATATAAACGCGGGCGGCAGCCACTTGACGGATATCGTCTTTTCCATTTAACGAAAAAAAAATTATAAAGGTCCAAATAAAGATTTCCATCAAAATATTTTTTTTTATTTAATAAAAAAGTTATTAAAGAAAACGCTTGTTTTTTACTACTTGGGTTTATTTTATGATGATAAATTTCGGATGCCAAGCTTCCATCTTCAGGTCTAAATGTAAACATTACATTTCACTTAGTTTACATTTAGACCTGAAGATGGAAGCTTAGCTTCCGAAACATGTCGTCATTAAATAAACTCAAGTGGTTAAAAAAACAAGTGTTTTCTTTAATAATTCCATCACGTCTTACCACTAAGTAAATTCCGAAACAGTAAAGAAAATAGTAAAAAAATGTCATTAAAAATTAAACTTAACCATTAATTTTGCACTATCATAAATCTTTTTGTATATTGCAGCTGTTTAGTTCTCAAATTTCAAATATTATTGACGTACAGAGCCATTTACAAAAAATAAAACAATTTCTAATAGTGATTAATTTTGCGCCACCCTGTATGCATGTATACGTACACGTACATTACACACGTACCTACAGTATCTACTCAATGAATTAGGGCCACGCAGAATTTCACGCAATTTCTCAATTCAAACAGGAATAACTCAGAGAAAACCTTAAATAAAACAACATTGAATTTTATTTACACATGAACACTTTATTACGCTTAAATTATGCATATATTTTCATATGAATATAGTTAGTATTTAGTATTTCCACCTTTGGCAGAAATAACTGCCTCAATTCTTTTTGGCATACTTAAAATGCACTGTTTTATTATGTTTTTTATTTCTTCGTCTTCTGACCAATTTTTTTGAATATTTTTTTTTTGACAGTCTACTGTCGGATTTGGAAATGAGTAAACCTTATTTTTTAACATGCTCCATACGTTTTCTATAGGATTAAGGTCCGGAGAATTTCCAGGCCAGGGGAGCAAAGGCAGATTTTTGTTAGACAAAATTTTTATTATTGATTTAGCCCGGTGGCAAGGTGCCCCATCCTGCATGAAGGTGTATGGACCTTCTGTTGGGTCGAGTGTATGGTAGAAGGGCAATAAAATTCGTTCGAGGACCTGCTTATAGGAATTTTGGTTCATTGTTCCTTCCACGAAAAACAACGGCCCAAGTAAATTGTTAATAATACATGACCATATCATTGTTGCAGGGGGGTGTTTGATAACTTTTACCACACAGGCCTCATTGTAACGTTCCATTGGTGCTCTCCTGACGAATCGACGGCTCTCTGTCACGGCTTCTAACCGGCACTCATCACTAAAGATGACCTGAAAAATAATGAAAATTTAAGTTTAATTCAAATATATAAGTTTATTTACTAAAATGATATGTTGAAAATTCAATTTAAATAAATACCTTTTTCCAATCATCTACCGAGTAATTTCGATGTAGCCTGGCCCATTTTAATCGATCCGCTTTCATTCGTGGTGTCAATTTTGGTACTTTTACAGGGCGCCTGCATTTCAGATTTACTTCGTAAAGACGTCGCCTCAGTGTTGATACCGATATATTTATACCCTCTTCTTCCAATTTTATTTTTAATGTTTTAACTGATGCACTACGGTTTTTTAACGCACTTTGAACGATTTTTCGATCAGTCCTCGGTGTTGATTTTCTAATCCTACGACAGTTCTTTCGCCGATTGCTGGAGGCGGGTGACTGATTTTTTATTGATTTTGAAATTCTGTCCACTGTTTGATGAGAAACGTTTTCTTTTTTTGAAATTTCTCTATTAGATAGTATTCCTAATTTCAGTAGCACTATAACACTAGACTTTTTTTCCTCAGAAATGTCTTTACTTTTTCCCATTTTGTCTTTTTCAAAAAAAACACTTGTGTTTACAAAAAAAAATTATACTTTATGAACTAAAATTAAAAATTAAGTTTTTTTGACAAGACACGATAACTATATAACCTCTCTGAACAAAACAATAACCAGAACTCAAGAAACTTCACTAATAAATAAGATAGGACTAATTTTTGAACTTTCAACTATCTGTCTACCTGTGCTAATTAGGGACCTTTCTCAGAAAAAGGGTTTTAAATTTTGTAAAGGCTTAAATAATCCAGGTATATTTTACATATTATTGAAGGTAATATACATGATATTAGATGTCGATAGAAAACTTAAAGTATTTATGTAAAATAAATATAATAATCCAAAAGATTTCAGAGTATTCAAAAAAATAATGGGTGGCCCTAATTCATTGAGTAGATACTGTACTTGGTGAACATATAAGAGTGATTTATTCTTCTATTATAATTATGTCACACAAAAACAAATTGAAGATTTTTTTTGGAACTCAAAATAAAATATATACGTACATAGGTAGCTACTCAATTACCCAGTGAGTGATTGCATCCATTTTGTGGAATTAAATCCTATAACCAATCAATTACTATATAATCTTGACTTAATGACTCATTTCGAATAATATATGTTGTATTTTATTGTTTCGTAAAAAAATATGAATATAATATCAGCTTATAACTGTAGGCTATGATAACGAAACAAATAGCTATGAAGATTTGTTAAAGTTAAATAATTTTTTTAAATGGAGAAAAAAAATTCAGGGTTTACCTTAAAAGATCTGTTGCACAGTTCGATAAGTGGCTTGACATTTATTTTCACTACATTTTGTTATATTTTTAAGCTTTAAAACAATCTCCTAAAAAATCAAGTTTTTTGATATCGCTCACTCCTTTCAAGAACTTCATAAATAAAAAAACTTGATTTGTCAGGAGGACTTTTTTAATGTTTAAAAATAAAAATATAATAAAATGTATTAAAAATAAATACCAAGCCTTTTATAGAACTTTTTACTGTGCAACAGATCTTTTTAGGTAAAACATGAATATTTTTTCTCCATTTAAAAAAATATTTAGTATATTTAAAAAATAATTAAAAAATACCTTTTCTTAAAAATGCAAAAACAACACTTTCTGCCCTGTAGAGGGTAAATATTAAGTTAAAAATATGCCTCTTTTTCTGGGATATAGTACATTTTATGGGCATTCCAAAAACATGCTCAACTAAAAATTGACGATTTTTGATTTATGTCGTTCTTGAAAGGAGTGAGCGATATATGACGTTGTTGAAAGGAGTGAGCGATATGTGCCCATACCATCTCAATTGCCTTTCCTCTACCTTTCTGTTGATGCCCGTTACACGAAAACTTTGATTGACTATAGCATATTATAATTCCGTCATTAATTTTGTTGGTATCATATGATAGAAAATAAGCACACATGACAACTAAGACTAAAGAAACAAAAAACCAATTAAGAACTGATATATATCACTTAAAAGGCGTGAAGTGATATTTGGAGTTGAAAGGAACATTCGTTAGTGATAAATGAGATCTTAATTCATATGTAAACCGTTTCGATATCTCTATTACTGTTATTACAAAATGATAATATATCATTGCATCAACAACAAAAAATTTAAGTAATAATTTATTTGTGCGTATTCGTTTCAATATACTGCAAAGTCTTAACCTTATTCGTAGATATTAATTAATATATTAATTAATGTAGGATGTTTTTTAAAGGTATACAAATTCTTATTTTCAGCAATGAATTGTTGGTGGCACACGCCGTGTGACATGTTGCGCCATCTTATTGAAACCACAGCTCTGTCACATCAATGCCATTCAACTGAGGTGCGAAGAAGTCAGTAATCATGGTTCTGTAGCGCTCTTCATTGACCGTAACATTCTAGCCAGCATCGTCTTTAAAAAAAATATCGGCCAATGATTCCGTCTGCCCATAAAGAACACCAAAACAGTGACTTTCAACAGATGCAAGGTGTCTCGACAAAGGCTTCTGGGTTTTCTCCACTCTTTAATTTGTTTTTACCTGGCACAAATAAAAATAAATATTTTAACAGAGCTTTTTAAACTGAAATGGCAGCGCCATCTGTTGAACGTAACGGCAAGTATGTAATACTAAAAAATACTCTAGGCGGAAAGCGTGCTTCTTGACATCTGGTCCAATATCATTTTCAATTGTTTTCTAAAGTTTTAATATTTTCATTGCTTCACAAGCATTGTGAAATTAAACACACTAGAAATGGATGTTATCTCTGTTATTTCTTTTCCATTTAACCATACGAATCACAGCTACCCGTGACCGGGTACAACAAGTATATGTTGTAATTAAAACTAAGAAACATTTCGGTTATTAACACTCATTATTAATTATTTTCAAAACATAAACTAATTTGTGTGAGTTGTATTACTAGAGTATCATTAGTGAATGATTGATGACTCACCGAATTCTTTTTCCTAGCTGGTCTACAAAAAATATATATTGGTATTTAATTACTTCACATAGGTTCAAGTAGGCGTACCTTCTTTCTCGTGTTCGTAAAAGTAAAATAATAAGAATAATAATTGTGGATAATTTATATACAACCACATTTCTAAAATACTCGTTCTAAAGACGACAGCGTTTTTTTAGACGTTTTACAAACCGAATTGGACGCCTTACCAATCAAATTGGACGTTATATTGTGTGATTAGTTTTATTATTCACCTGTAGATAATCTGTGATTTTCGAAACTAGTCACGTGTAATGAAATAAAACTCAGTAAGTGGTATTACACATTTTTTCTCACAATTATAAATATGTAAAAGCAATTCCACAATGCGTTTTTACATATTTATATATTAAGGCCTTACTCGCAATAATTTAATTCAGTTAGCGTTCGGGAGCGCTGAGAGACAGACGTCAATTAACGACTTTTCTTATTCTTGTTTTTTTTAGAATCTATATATATATATATATTTTTAATTTAACGCCTTACCTTTCAATAACTCATTTCTTTTCAAAAACATGAATTTGTTTAGAAGAAACATATATCGCTCACTCCTTTCAAGAACGTCATAAATCAAAAAACTTGATTTTTCAGGAGAACGTTTTTAAAGTTTGAAAATATAATACAATCTATTAAAAATAAATATCAAGCCACTTATTGAACTTTTTATGTGCAACAGATCTTTTTAAGTAAAACCTGACGGTTTTTTCTGCAGTGGAAAAATATTTAGTTTATTTAAAAAAATAATGAGACAATACCTTTTCTTCAAAATTCAAAAACAACACTTTCTGCCCTGTAGCGGGTAAATACTAAGTTAAAAATATGCATCTTTTGTTGGGATATAGTACATTTTCTGGACATTCCGAAAACATGCACAACTGAAAATTGACGATTTTTGATTTATGACGTTCTTGAAAGGAGTGAGCGAAATGTATTCAATACAATAACGGTGTTTAAGAAAATGATTCAATTACATCAAATGTTACCTGGTTTTAAGAAAATGAAGTTGCGATATATCGAATACTGCGCCTTAATGGCTACATTTGTGTGAAATTTAACTAGTCTTTAAATCGCTTATTACATAGTATTTTCGCGAATTTTTCAAATGTTCTTCATTTATTTTTTGTTTTTCTCTCATACCCGTATTTTTATTTCTCTCTATATTTTATTTAATTATCAGTAAACCCAAGTCCGACATTAGAAAGAACGTATATAATTATTGAGAAAAACATGTATGATATTTCGGGGTATTTTCTTTCCTTTCAACGGCGAAATCGAGCATAAACGTTCTCATAAATAATAGACCCTTGAACATGCCATAAAACAGACCCCAAAATAATGTATAAATATGAATAAATTGTTTTCTATCCGTACTAGATCAAGGCATCCCTCTACAATTTGGACTTATTTACAAGAAAATGACTCTATTATTTCCAACAGAATAATACTGAATTTACATGAGAAATCAACCCCAAAGATTGAGTGTTGCCACACGACGGGAGAATTGAAAACATGCGAGTGGTTTCATATTTTTACAGGTTTCGGAGTTTGAAGGATACACAAACCACACAACAATAAAAAAAATTGAAAAAATATTGTTATTTAATTTTACTTTAAAAGAAAAAACATGTATTTGTGTTAATATTCTTTACAAAAATACTTCAACTTCATACTTTTTCTGTGAGCCTTAGCGGCTCATTATTAGAAAAAGGCAGGGCTTTTTTAAATAAAAAAGTTTCCGGAACTCACTTCATATTAAGCTTTTTACTGAAACAAATTTTATTCAAATATCATTTAAATAACGTTTAAAGCAACTTTTCCTATCATTTTGACGAATTAAAATGTAGACTGTAATTACGACTTCGTCTAATTGATGTAGAAAATTAAAAAAATATTAATATTCGAAAAAAAATTGACGGAACGCCGTTTTACCGCGTTACACGAAGAAAAAAAGGTCCTTAAAATATGTTATGAATTGTGTTTCTAAGTACCTAAACATAATTTATTAAGCATTATACGTTTTTTTTACTGGCAATTCTATATGCAGTATAAATTGTGACAATAATATTGCATTCCCAAGATTTTAAAAGAAAGAAATGTGTTAAGTTCAAAGTGTGTGTATATTCAAATACACGTCTGGAAACTACCATTTTTTTAAATATTTTTCCTCGGTCTTCCTCTGCTTCCATTACCAACTACATTGGCCTCATAATTTTTTACTGTTCTTTCTTCACCCATTCGATATACATGCCCAAACCATATCATCAAACCTTTCTTAATTTTATCGATAATGCTTATCTCAGCCTTCTATTCCTTCTTTATATCACCATTTGAACATCTATCATACATTGTCTTGCAGCGTATTCGTCTGAGAGATCGCATTTCGACTGCATTCAGTCTACTTTTTTAAGGAACCATTAAGCTTTTAAAAATCCTCGCATGTTCCCTATTCTGACGAATTCCTTGTTCCTATTCTGACGACCTTATCCGGGGGCTGTTTCACTTTTGGGGGTGGATTAATTTTGCTTCTAGCGGCATTAACGCTAATCGCGGTAAATTTGTTCCGAAATTAAATTATTTAAAAAATATAATAGAAGATCGCTATCAATTTCACCCTTTCGTGTTTAAAAACCTCCAGGCATTAAAAATCACCATTTACATTATTCGTCAACTTATTTTTACGACGTTTTTGTAATTTTTATTCGGGTTTTGAAAAACACTGAATGAAATAGTACAAATTATGTTTAATGGCTCTGAATACTTAAAATTCATTTGAAATTTATAAAACACACACATATATACATACATAGATAGAGATATAATAAAGGTGTGTTGAGATGGTTTGGACATGTGGAACGTGTGAGTGAGGAAAGAACGGTTAAAAAAAATTATGAGGCGATACGTTCGCCTGTTGGAAAAGAAGCCGAGGAAGACCGAGAAAAATTTGGCACAATCAGGTATGTCGAAAGCGGCCGCGTCAGGAGTCGTAATAATCGTCGAGTATGTATGAGGAGATGCATGAATGTAGAAGAGGCGAAGAATGTTTGCAAAGACAGAGTGGTGAGGCGTTCGATTCTCTCTGCCTACCCCTGCGGAGAAGCGGCGTGATGGTTAGTTAGTTAGATATAGATATAGATCCATTCACTTATTGTAATTGTATTTATGTTAATGTTCTGTTAAATTTGTAATTAAATAAAATAAAATAAATGTTCTTCTTCTTCTTCTTCTTTTAGGTCTAGGTCCTGTCATCCTCGGGTCGGTCCTGGGAGGTGGAAGACCAGCTATCCTTCCATCGTTTAGGTGGTCTTCCTGGGGGTCTGATCCCGCCTATGCTGCTGTCCGCTGCCACCCTCACCACTCGATCCGAACTCGCTCTTCTCACATGATCTCTCCAGAAACGTCTTCTTTCTCTTCCCCATCGCACAACACCTTCAACATCGTTAATAATGTTCTTTTGTATAAATATTTTATTTGGGTAATTTTTGTGCAAAAGCTTGTTCAGAGAAAGATCTGTCGTGACTCGAGCCAGCTCGCCCAGCCGTGATTCGCCTAATTAAAATGAAATTAAACACAAAAGTTTACGCGACGATTATACAATCAAAAAATCATACAATCAGTTTTGATTGTATTCTAACCCCTAATTTATAGTAGATTTCGACCCAAGACTCAATAATAGGTACTTACTGCCAGTGGTGCAAAACATAGGGAATTTGAATTGATATTATTGACAACATTTTGAGTGTGTCCAAATACTTGTTCACAAAATCTGGATTATCTCCAATTACAGGAGTTATTTTCATATTATTATACTAATATAAGAGTTTCTGCTTAATAAAAAAAGCTTCTTTACATCTCACCAATAGATGTCTCTAGTGAAGTTCTAGTGATTCAAGAACAAAGTTTCTAAATTGGTTCATATATATAAAACTTTCAAGAATTTGAGTAGTGTGGTTGTCAATAATGGGTAGAATTGGTGAATGTTACACGTGTGTAAAGTGATCACTTAAACCAGCCTATGACGGTCGTAAGCCCCGTAAATGCCCAGACTTCCATATTTTTCTTCATCTTTGATGAGATGTCAAAAAATAATATGATATTATTGATATTATTATCAATAGATGTCTCTAGTGAAGTTCTAGTGATTCAAGAACATGGTTTCTAAATTGGTTCATATATATAGAACTTCCAAGAATTCAGCCCCGTAAATTCGGTCGTCAGCCCCGTAAATGCCCAGACTTCCATATTCTTCTTCATCTTTGATGAGATGTCAAAAAATAATGTGAAAATAACTCCTGTAATTGGAGATAATCCAGATTTTGTGAACAAGTATTTGGACACACTCAAAATGTTGTGATATTATTTTTTGACATCTCATCAAAGATGAAGAAGAAAATTGAAGTCTGGGCATTTACGGGGCTGACGACCGTCATAGGCTGGTTTAAGTGATCACTTTACACACGTGTAACATTCACCAATTGTACCCATTATTGACAACCACACTACTCAAATTCTTGGAATGTTGTAAATATGAATTGAGGCATTATTCTTAAGAATAGAAAAATGAGATTATTTTTGTCTTAAACGTTTATTTTTCTAATGATTTCTGCTGATACTTTTAAAATAAAACTCCAATCATGTTTATATTTAGACCTTAAAATGGAAGCATAGCTTCCGAAACTAGTCATAAAATAAATCAAATAAACTTAAGTGGTAAAAAAACAAGTTTTTTTTCTTTTACAATTTTATGTTTTTAAACACTTGAATTTATATATACATTTCTCCAACCGGTTTAGGCGAGTACCTTGTCATCTTCGGGGATGGATATGTGTTATATTAAAAATTTATAAATATTCATAGTAAGGTGAGTAGGCAGGATAAGGAGTGGGTACTTAAGTGAGGTTAAGAGAATAATCGGTGGGTACCTTGTCATCATCGGGGATGGATATGTTTTATATTTAAAATTTAGAAACAATCATAGTTAGGTGAGTAGGCAGGATAAGAAGTGGGTAATTAAGTGTGGTTAAGAGAATAATCGGTGGGTACCTTGTCATTTTCGGGGATTAATATGTGTTATTGTAGACTCAAGAACTCAGTGTTTGATTTAAAAATTAAAGCAGAAATTATAATGGAGTTCTGAAATTAAACGCCAAATCAATAACTATATAAAAATAGATGGATTTTACCACAAATTGACTGCCGAATCATACAAATATGAAAATACAAATACTTGAAAAAAACTTATTTACATATAAATGATTTTTTATGTTCCAAAACGTTTAAATGAAGAGAAAACTAAAAAAATAAATAAAAGTTAAAAACATGTTGTAGATGGATGGTTTCCCAGCCAAAGTTTCATGTTTTATGACCATTATATTTTAGAAACGAAAGGGAAACTATTAAAATTGAAAATGACTCTATTCGAGTGTTGCGGAATCTATTAGTGGAATGACCAGCGCTGAACACGAAGCCTAATCCACGGGTCCCTAGTCAATTCACTTGTTCCTTCGTGTAACTTGTACCTGCAATTTGGCCGCGACACGCCACTATAAACTTACTATACATTCGACAACTTCTGGGGTTTTTTACTTCTGGGGTTACTATACATTCGACAAATTCTGGGGTTTTTTCTTTTTAAAAAAACCAAAGCAATTTTGGTCACATATCGCTCACTCCTTTCAACAACGTCATATATCAAAAAACTTGATTTTTCAGGAGATTGTTTTTAAAGTTTAAAAATATAATGAAATGAATTAAAAACAAATATCAAGCCATTTATTGAACTTTTTAATGTGCAACAGATCAATTTAGGTAAAAACTGAATGTTTTTTTTCCGTATGTAAAGTATTTATATAGTTTATTAGAAAAATTAATTAAACAAAACCTTTTCTTAAAAAGGCAAAAACAACACTTTCTGCCCTGTAGCGGGTAAATATTAAGTTTAAAATATTCCGCTTTTGCTGGGATATAGTAGATTTCTCGGGCTTTTCGAAAACATGCACAATTGAAAATTGACGATTTTTGATATATGTATAACGTTGTTGAAAGGAGTGAGCGATGTGTCGCCGGTAATTATGACGTAAATGTTGTACGAATACTGAGTTTATAAATAAATACCTATTTTAAAAGTACAATAAAAATATAGTAATTCAATGTTTATTTAAATTTAAGAGCAATACTTTATGAGTATGTCAAAATGGTTGTTCACCAATCTGGGTTTTGTGCATTTATATTTTTTGTTATGAAATATTAATATATAAAAAATTACTTACAAATAAAACGGACAAAATCAGATTTGTAATATTTAGACAAACTCAAAATGTTATGAAAAAATAACTGGTTAGATTATAAGCTGCATCAAAAAATTGAAAACGATGTTTTCAGGCATCTTCCAGTAAATAAAATGATCCAGGAATGGGATCTTGCATATATAAATAAAAGGGTCTCTGCATTACAAAAGCTTCCCTCATCCCTCCATAGATAGTTTCAGTGAACTTACATGTTTAGTGTGATAAGATTAATGATATATGTGGGAGTTCTAAAAGTAGTAGTGTGGTTGTCAATCATGGGTAGAATAGCGAATGCTACAAGTGTATAAAGTGATCACTTTATCACAGGTTTTAAGTCCTGTAAATACCCAGACTTCCATATTCTTCTTCATTTATGTTGAGATGTCAAAATGTTAAATTTCTCCAAAACACCCAGATTTGAATGGAGACACTCATATTTGTGAACAAGTGTTTGGACACACTTTTGATCTTGAAAATATTTTTCTGTAATTACGATTTTTTTTACGTACCTACTTACCTACATAAATTGGAAAGGGTGGGTACCTATGATTGACATGATTACTTCGTTTTTAAAGTCGAAATAAAGATACCTACATAAAAATGTTGTAATTTTTCAGTTAAAAAATTCAATAACTAGATATTTTTTAGTAAACAGGAAATAAATACAAATTTATGTCTTAAATTTGATGTTTTTTTGCCATCGTGAAACGTTCTTACGGGTGCAGTTTTTGAACAGACACCAGAAAGACATTTTGATTAAATCCACTTTTTTTAAATTGTGAAATAGTTAAAATATATTTATATTTCGTTATTTTTATATTCGTTGATTATCAGATAAATATGTTTAAAATGTTTTTACAACGTACTGTTATCCAGTTAGTAGCAGGAGTACATAAGAAAGGAAAGGTAACACAGCGAGCATAATACTCGGACGCGGTTCGGCTTTATGCATCTCCAGGCCGCGTCCGCCACCTCCCCGAACGTGATGTCTTAATAACTAGACCTGACAGCTAAATTACACTAAATTACAAAACATCTAAATTATTTCAGTCGGCCGTGTTCCCTCCTATTTTCTCTCAGACATCTGCATCGCTCCGTCCCTCTCGTTTCCAAAGGCTAGCGTCCGGCCTCTCACACAAAACAATGCCCTCGTAATGTATACAACTGATAAAACGCGATTCCAGATACAACAGGAACTTAGTAAAAAATCCCTAGTATCAATTTGAAGTAAGTTTATCGAGAAGTTGAGGACATGCGCTTTTGGTGCGGTGGCTGGAATAGGAAAGAAAGCTCTTTTGACATTTGGAAGTGATGAACAACGTATTCGTGTTTAGAACCGCCAAATTAAAAGGTTTTGAAACGGTTGATTTAATTGGTTTGAGTGTTAATCAAATTAAAATACATCCGTTAAGAGAATTTCAACTAACGGCCATCACGAGGTAGAGTTATTTATATTATTTCGTTTTCGAATATACAAATATTCATATGATACATACAAAAAAGTTTTAATGAAGATACATTTCTTGTGATCAAATATCTGAGTGTTATTAATAAATTTTAAAATGATATTTTAATTACGCAGAACGTTTATAAGCGGATGCAGAATATAAAAGGCAGTGCAGAAAAATATTAATAACATATACCGACACATCGCTCACTCCTTTCAAAAACGCCATAAATCAAAATACTTAATTTTTCAGGAGAACGTTTTTAAAGTTTAAAAGTATAATAGAATGTATTAAAAATAAATATCAAGCCACTTATTGAACTTTTTACTGTGCTACAGATCTTTCTAGGTAAAACCTTAAGGTTTTTTCTCCATTTGAAGAATATTAAGTATATTTGAAAAAATAATTAAACAATACCTTTTCTTAAGAATACAAAAACTACACTTTCTGCCCTGTAGCGTATAAATATTAAGTTAAAAATATGCCTCTTTTGCTGGGATATAGTACATATTCTGGGCATTCCGAAAACACGCACAACTGAAAATTTACGATTTTTGATTAATGACGTTCTGGAAAGGACACGTAAAAAGAGTAAGATTAGATTTTTTTTTTACGAATTTCAGAAGATATCCACACTTTAAATAGGATTATTAAAAATACTTCAGGAATTATATTATACCGTTTTAGTAAATATATTTAATAATATACAATAGTATAATATTTATTATTGGCGATATTTTCCCTAAGAAAAAAATCTTATATGCAAAAGACACATGCTTATACTTATGCAAAAGAGAAAAAAAACAATTTAGGTATTTTTAAGAGACTCATTCATGTTAGCAGTGTATAACACAAGCTTTTACTAGTAAAGGTATGCCACCCCGACTGCCCTAGTCATAACAGCTTTTCTCCTTTCTTATCTCTATACACTCCTCCATTTTCTTCTCAAAATATCAATAATATCCTTCACACTGAGCTCCTGCACATTCGTCATTTATATCTCATCAAAAAATCTTAATCCAAAAAACTAGAGTGCAAGTCTTTCATATCATTAACTATCAAATTACCAGCATGTCGATCTGATGCGATGCCCTATGCACCACTGAGAGTAGCATTAGTGTAAAAAATACTATCTTAAGGACGTGTCATGGAATACAAATAAATATGTAACAAAAATAAAACGGTCTTTGCTAAATAAAAAAGCTTACTGAAATCAACCATAGATACTCTCGCGAACTAATACATCTAGCGACGTGTGGATTATATGAATGGTAAAAAAATATATATATTGAAAAAGGACAAAACAGTACATTGAATATGAATAATTTACAACATTTTGAGTATGTCCAAATACTTGTTCACAAAATCTGGATTATCTCCAATTACAGGAGTTATTTTCATAAAGTGAAGTTCTAGAATAGTTCTAGTTCTTGAATCAAGAGTAATGTTTCAAAATTGGTTCATATATATAGAACTTACAAGAATTTTAGTAGTGTGGTTGTCAACCACAAGCTTGTTATTTACAAGATTTTACCATAGATGTCTCTAGTAAAATTCTAGTCAATTCAAGCGATACGTTTCGAATTTGAACAATATATATATATTTAGAAGTTACAAGAATTAGAGTGGTGTTAATCATGGGTCAATTGGTGAATGTTACGTGTGTAAAGTGATCACTTAAACTAACCTATGACGGTCGTCAGACCCGTAAGTGCCCAGACTTCCATATTCTTCTTCATCTTTGATGAGATTTCAAAAAAATAATATGAATAATATTACAATTCACTGAACAATGATAATAGTTTTAGATATTTTAACATATTTTATTTGCGTGAATAGAAATTTTCAAAACCCCTTTGGACACTATGATTCATCGTTGCATCGTTTGCAAACGTAACGAATTATCATCGTTCAACCTCTATGGTTGGTGACATTTTTTAAATAATCGTAACATAAGTACTTTTTAAACAATTTTGCGGCACTTTTAACTAAGCTATTTTTAAGACCTCATAAGAGAGGTTAACGAAATTATTTAATGTACTTCGGAAATGTTTTAATTGTTATCTACTATGTAATGTTTATTTCAATATGAAGAAATACGATATAGTGATTTTTGAGAGTAACACTCTCCTTATCATTCATCGTTCACTTTGTGTAATACCACTTTAAATGTGAACGATGAATGATAAGGAGAGTGTAATATTACCAAACCAGAAAGATGACAATGCTTTTAATTTACAAAATATATTTTTGGGAGTGACTCGATGCGATAATCGAACGTAAATGCGATTTCTATAGTATTTTTTGCGATGACGCTCGCAAAGTTATGTATTTTTTTCGTCAGATATAAACTGTTTTTCTTTCCATAAGTCATCATTTCGTGATAACGTGAAAACAATGACGGAAGGGCCATCAATCTAAATAGCCAATTTGTAGTGAATAAGCATTTTGTCAGTTAGTTAATATTGAAAAGTAATACAAAAGGCGAACAGATGTCTAAGTTACACGGTTTCATAATAAACTTGAACAATAAAGGGGTTTTTGTATTTTGATGGGCGAATGTCATGGCGAACTGGTGAACTCAGAGATACACAACCATTTTAAACCCTTACTTTTAGTTTTCTGATTATTAAAAAAAGAAACACTTAATGAGTTTTATTTCATTACACACGACTTGTTAAAAAAACTACAAATGTTTGCATCTACAAGTGAAAGGTAAAACTACTTTTTATTTTCCCAGTTTTACTATTCACCTGTAGTTTTCGAATATATTCGTATGTAATGAATAAAACTTATAAAGTGGTTTTAAACAAATGTTTTTTTTAATAATCAAAATGTCACTCCACAAATTTAATGCCGAATCAATTAATAATATACCCACTGATGGTTATCAATAAAATTATATTTTTAGATAAAGTTTACAATGTTCTCACTAGGATCTTCGTACAGAGGATACATTTTACAAATTGGTTTGAAAAATTCTTTTTATTTGTTATTTAAGTGTTTTTCTTATTGATATCTCAATATGGATGAAGAATTTTATTTAAGGTAAAAAATAAGGAATCCTTGGTGATTACACGGCTTACGAACTTTCATTAGATGGTTTAAATGATCACTTTATACACTTTGTAACACTCACCATTCTACCCATGATTGACAACCACACTTCTAGAATTTCGGAAGTTGTATAGTTATTTTGCAAACAATCATCGCCTCTTCCACATTCATGTATATTCTCATACATACCTGCTGATTATTCAGACTCCTCACCTGATCACTTTCAACTTTTTGAAATACTTGATAATGCTTCCTTGTTCTGTTCTGCTTATATCACCAACCATATTCGCCTCATATATTTGTTTTACTATCCCTCTTACACTCATTCGATTCACATGCTCAGACCATCTCAACACAGCTTTCTTAATTTTATCGATAATGTTTATCTCAGTCTTGCATTAGTATGGACACGTGGAGCGAATGTATAACGAGAAAATGACTAATAAAGTATATGTGGCGAATGTGAGCGTGAGAACAGAACGACGACAGCCGAAAAAAACTTGGCACGATCAGATCAATCAGAACCTAAAATCTGGTGATGTCAAGTCCGCGTAATAGATTATATGCTAAACTTGATGTATGGATGTGAAGTAAACGAGGAGTGTAAATTGGGAAAGAAGAGTGTGGCGTTCCATCCTCTCAGCCTACCCTGCTATGAAACGGTATGATGGTAGCAGAAGTAATAGTAGTATCAGCATTGTTTCCTTATATCACCATTTCAACATCAATTAAACATATTTTTTTCATATTTAATAAAGAATTAAATATTTTTATATAAATTTTTTACAGTTTGTATTAAGGTAACGTTACTTATATCTCACATCTAAAGTTGGCGACCACTGACGGCTCCCGACGTTTACATGTTTATCAAACACGAACAAGTAGTGAATAAAATGTTATAGTTAGCGAGTTGATTATTATTTCATCGTAGATATTAATAAGAATTGAAATAGAACATTGATTCGGAGTGGCCATTAGCGTTTTAACAGAGTGTGGGACAATTCAAATGACAACGATCAAATCAAACAAATGAATACAACTACAAAAAAATCGCGTAGCACGAATATCACGGTTGATTATTTTTTTTATAATTAAACATTTGTAAAATACCACTTGATAAGTTTTATTTTATTACACACGACTAGTTTCGAAAACAGACGTTGAGTTTGAAAATAAAGAAAAATGGAAAGTGAAGAATTTTGAAACAATATTTAATTTATTAAATTATTATTAGAATTTAAGTTTTTTTAGATTTTTAAATTTTCTAAGTAATTTATATTAACTACTACTACTACTTCCATCACGCCGTTTCTCCGCAGGGGTAGACAGAAAGGATGGAACGTCACACTCTTCTGTCCTGACATACACTCCTCGCCTCATTCACATCCATACATCTAGTCATACATGCCCTCCGATTACGCAGACTTCTAACACCACCAGATTTTAGGTTCTGATTAATCCAATCGTGCCAAATCTTTTTCGGTCGTCCTCGTTCTATTTTCCCGCTCACATTAGCCACATATATTTTCTTAGACATTCTCTCGTTATCCATTCACTCCACATGTCCATATTACCGTAAAGAACTCTTCTTATATTTTCAATTATCCTTCGTTCAGCCTTAAATTCATTTCTTATATCTTCGTTTTTAATTCTGTCATACATTGATTTTCCACACATTCGTCTGAGGGAGCGAAATTTATATTGTTAAAATACATTCATATTGTTGGTCCCGTCAGTACTTCATATAATAATACATATCGCTCACTCCTTTCAAGAACATCGTATATCAAAAATCGTCAATTTTCAGTATGTTTTAGGAATGCCCAGAAAATGTACTTTATCCCAGCAAAAGAGGCATATTTTTAACTAAATAATTACCCGCTACAGGGCGGAAAGTGTTGTTTTTGCATTTCGAAGAAAAGGTTTGTTTAATTATTTTTTTTAAATATCCTAAATATTTTTCAAATGGAGAAAAAACTTTCAAGTTTTGCCTAAAAAGATCTGTTGCAAAGAAAAAAAATTTATAAGTGGCTTGATATTTATTTTTAATACATTGTATTATATTTTTAGACTTTAAAAACGTTTTCCTGAATAGTCAAGTTTTTTGATTTATGACGTTCTTGAAAGGAGTGAGCGATATAGGCTTGTCTTCCGTCATGAGCTCAAGCAACACGCATGCTGTTCTCGTGATCTATAAATGGAATACTGCTCCCGACACAAGAATTATATAGAAAATTACGGAGAAAGGATGGAAGCTAGCACGAATAGCAGATTCCTATTATCTCATATTTAGTGTCTGCCCGATATTATAATAACATAATCGTCCCAACTATCCATAGTACATTTCCTCCCTTTAGGTATTTGCTTTAATAATATTGAATAATTCGCTAAGAAGGTGAACAGTATCGATAGTGTAATGGCAAAGGGGTATGTATATCTGTAAAATTTTTCATTTTCTAAATTTGTTCCACAAAATGTCTAAAATAGTCTGTTCCATAATCTGGCATAAGGATATACATAGCTGAAGTTTCAATACTTTAGTTTTACTAAGATATGTACATAAAAAATATTTAATTTCACAAGTTTGTTTTTGCTCTCCTGTAAAATTTTTACTTGTGACTGGTGTTTTTACTTGTGAAAAGTAAAAATTATTATTTTAAAGTTATTTATATTTAAGTTATTTTAACACCCTTTTTGACCGCAATGACAGCGCCATCTGTCGGACGCAAATATACAATAATAAATACTGCTTATGGTGGACAACGTGCTTTTTGCTTATGACGTCACTTATCATTTCAAATGTTTTATTTTTATTACGACATCGAAGATGTCGTTAGGTGGGGAAGGCAACGAATAATACAATAGTATGCACATGTGAGGAGAATGGAACCATCCAGACTCCTCCACTTTGCGCTGCACAGCCAATCCTAAGGTAAACGACTCTCGTGCAGACCAATAAAGAGATGGATTGACATCTGGAAATCAACATCGCAGGAAGCTAATCCCTCTTAAAATCAGGCCACAAGGCCTACACCAAGAAGAGGAAAAAGAAGTTGTATGGCCGTTTTCGAACAATACTGCCACCTCGAGGGCGCTTATAGCTAACTTAATATTTGTGTATCAATTATGAGATTACTGCACTCCGTAAAAGTTAATTTTTTACTTGGTGAATACCGCTATTTCTAAAAATCTATTGCGACACACGTTTCGATGCATTCCGTATCATTTTCAAACACCGTATGAAAATGATACCGATACATGTCACAATAGATTTTAAGAAATAGTAGTTTTTACCAAATAAACTTAAATTTAAAATATATAGATTTTATCACAAAGTGACTGGCGAATCAACACTTCTGTTGTGTAAAAAATAAATACAATTTATATTTGAAGCACTGACTTTGTGATTTTCCATTTTATAATTGAAATGTAACGTTGTTTTAAAATCACTATAAATATTTAATTATAACTTTGTTATAATGTCTACCGGTTTCGAAGCTAAACGCTTCTTTATCATGACTGATTAATACTAATAAACCTCCGTAGCGCAGTGGTCAGCGCGTTTGGCTACCGTGCTGGAGGTCCCGGGTTCGATTCCCAGAGGGGTCAAAATAAATATGGCCGATTTTCACTCTCATATTTATTTAAAATCACCCTGGACTGGTACAAGAAGCGCAGGGCTAATCACCTTGCCTTTATGCAATAAACGATCAAGATAACACTGCGTTGCTACGATGCAGTGCCCTATGCACCATTGGGTACGGATAAGGGTTAGAAGAAGATTAATACTAATCAGTCTTGATAAAGAAGCGGTTAGCTTCGAAACCGGTAGACATTATAATTAAGTTATAATAAAATATTTATAATGATTTTAAAACAAAGTTACAATTTCAATTTTTTTTTAAAAATATTTATTATAAGAATGGCACTTAAGCGTTTGCCATTGTTACAATTTCTTACGATGATTGTAATTTTGTGTGTATATTACGCCGTGCGTTGTTCGCACTCTTGTCGGCACGGCATGATAATAGTCCGGAATCGATGTCTGAACGACTGCGAAAACCTAAGAAGCACTTTACTGTTTATTTTATGTATTTATCTCACTCCGACTTATTATGCAAAAGTACCCCTGCTGCTGTCGGCTCTACGTACCGACTATTTACTTACAGTCACGCCACTGATCCTATAATGCCGACCTTAACACTTATCTCTTTCATCCACGATCGACTTCCGATGTGCTGATGCACGATCCTCAAAATGTCATAATTTAGTGTGTTTTATTGGTACCTACATTTCAAGATAAATAATAACAAGAGGTTTATCATAGGTATCTCAAGTGAGATGAACCGTATTGCTCACTCCTTTTAACAAAGTCATATATGGTATCAAAAATCGTCAATTTTCAGTTGTGCATGTTTTCGGAATGCCCAGAAAATGTACTACATCCCAGCCAAAGCGGCATATTTTTAACTTAATATTTACCCGCTATAAGGCAGAAAGTGTTGTTTGTGCATTTTTAAGAAAAGGTATTGTTTAATTATTTTTTTATAATATGCTAAATATTTTTCGAATGGAGAAAAAACCTTCAGGTTTTACATAAAAAGATCTGTAGCACAGTGAAAAGGTCAATAATTGGCTTGATATTTAATTTTAATACATTTTATTATATTCTTAAACTTTTTAGACGATCTCCTGAAAAGTCGAGTTTTTTATATATGACGTTGTTAAAAGGAGTGAGCGATATATCGTTTTTATATGAATGAACGAAGTATAACGCAAAAACTAAGTAACATTTTGAGTGTGTCCAAATACTTTTTCGCAAATCTGGATTATCTTTAATTATAGGAGTTATTTATCATATATTTTTTTTAATATAAGAGTTTCGGATCAATAAAAAATTTATTTCGACTCACCAATAGATGTCACTACTGAAAATTCTAGTGATTCTTTAAGGTACAAAGTTTCAAAATTGGCTTATATATATGGAACTTCCAAAGAATTTGAGTAGTGTGCTTGTTAATCATGGGTAGAATTGGTGAATGTTACACGTGTGTAAAGTGATCACTTGAACCAGCCATGACGGTCGTCAGCCCTGTAAATGCCCAGACTTCCATATTCTTCTTCATCTTTGATGAGATCTCAAAAAAATAATACGAAAATAACTCCTGTAATTGGAGATAACCAGATATCCAGATTTTGTGAACAAGTATTTGGACACACTCAAAATGTAGTAGATAATATTGATACATGCGTAGTGTGAATAATCCAGTATCTAATAAATAATAATAAAATTGCTAAAATTATTTTTTTATTTGATAACCCAGACTAAGTGGCGCGCACAGATATTTATTTAGAGTAGGCCGTAGAGGTAGGTAGTAAGGTAAGTTGGTACTATTTACTAGGGTAGGCAGTAGAGGTAGGTAGTAAGGTAAGCTGGTACTAAGTAAGGTAGGGTAGGTACTGGTTGCGTTTTTATGTCACGCGGGTAAGTTAGGATAGGCAGTGTTTTTCTTCCTATATGGAAGACACGCCCCTGCCCAGGCTAAATAAGTCGTGTGTAGTACGCCTACAAGTACAAGAAACTTATAAGATTGAGTTATTAAAATATAATGAGTTAAGGATATGCAACCAATTTCAAGTTAACTTAATTTTTAACATAACATTTATTTAAAATTACACCACCTCACCCCAGAACATCAAAGTTACACTTGATAACCTTATTTTCTAGTGAGAAAAGCGATAAAATAATAATTAATATTATGTAACAAATTATTATCTGAAAGCCATTATTATATTCAATAATTACCTTACGTGAAATTGCGTTGAGAACTCTTCCAAAAATAGGAAATTATTATATGTAAAGTTTAGTACTTTGGATTTTTTTTTCCTTTTACATAAACATTTGTACTTTAATTATTGTTATCCGCTGTACCTAGACACTCAATAATTAATCATAATGGTATACATAGGCCAGTACGATGGGCCTTTGATTGCCTGTGTAATACATGAACTGAATTTAGGAAATTAGCATAATATTTGAATAAAAACAATGCCCTAATAATCCCATTCAACGAGTTAAGTATGATGACTTAATTACACAAAATTGCTAAGTGTTTTTTTTGTTCCTTTTTACTGATGTTTCACCTGTCAAACACAAAAACGTGAATTAAAATTCGGCATGAAAAGCGCTGTTAGGGCGAACGTGCACGGACAGTATTTTGATTGTACACCGAATACTGGAAATATCAGTGATCGCCACACGGTAGCTCGTAAGCTACTGGTAGCTCGTCGAGGCTTTTTCGGTGGCTCGCGTAGGATATTAAATTTGCCTAGTAAATGTTATTATAATGTTTATTTTTAATCACACATATTAAAAAAAATATTTTGTACATAAATAAATACATAGGCGCACTGCCTTTTATGTTTCATTGTTAATCTGATGTTCCAATTATTTAAAATAATTTTAAAATATAATGTTTGGTACGATAAGCTCACCAGAAAAGTTCAATTTTTTAAAGTAGCTCATATCCTTATTGAGTTTTGAGACCACTCTTTTACATGATATGTGCGTTCTTCGAACACATATCGCTCACTCCCTTCAACAATGTCATATATCAAAAAACTTGATTTTTCAGGAGATCGTTTTTAAAGTTTAAAAATATAATGAAATGGAATAAAAATCAATATCAAGCCACTTATCGAACTTTTTATTATGCAACAGATATTTTAAGGTAAAACCTCAATGTTTTTTCTCCGTTTAAAAAAAATGTATATTTAAAAAATAATTTATCAATACCTTTTCATCAAAATGCAAAAACAACACTTTCTGCCCTGTAGCGGGTAAATATTAAGTTAAAAATATGCCGCTTTTGCTGGGATATAGTACATTTTCTGGCCATTCCGAAAACATGTACAAATGAAAATTGACGATTTTTGATATATGACGTTATTGAAAGGAGTGAGCGATATATATTTGTATCCAAGAAGTGCGCAGGGTTCTAGCTGTTTAACTGAACTAACCAATAATTTCTTTCACAGCCGAAACTGGAGCACTTCTAGAAATTTAGTGGTAGTTTTCCAAAACTATATTTATTTAAATTAAAATTGACATTTCAATCTATTACATGTAAATTGACACTTTAATCGGTATTGTTATTTCTATTTGACATTTTCTTATAATTTTCGATACTTAGTTAATAAAAAATGCTTTGCAAGAGTGGCATCAGATCCGGAAATGAATTGCTTTTACTTTATTTTACTTTGATTTGCAAATGTACGTAAATTGTACGTTGTAAATTTATTCAATCTTTATAAAATCTAACGAACTTTGTTATTTAAATTTAGAAATCGAATACTAACTTCGAACACATATTCTAGAAAAAAGAAACAAATTTCACAATTTAGTCTAATTATAAAATCATGATAAAAAGTTATAATACATTTGTATAAAATACAACGAAAAAAATTGTTACAATTTTAAAATATGTTTCAATTATTCTATTTTACAAGACTTTTCACCTGTCAAATCAGTGTACTTGCAAAATTGCATTATTACCTTTAAATCGTATCCTTGTTTAATTTTAGGGTGCTCTAACCACACCAATATACTCGTATATCGTAGTCATACAGGAGAAAGTGACCATGTGCTCTTTTTACAAAAACGTGATCGTTGACTATTTGATATCTTACTAACTTAATATTGCTCTGAAAAAATCTCAAAGGATTTTAACTTGCAAGTATAATATATTGACATTTTAAAAATAATTGCATTGATGTTGTTTTTCTTGCCAAGCAAAATTGACTTAAATGGCCCCCCTGAACATTTTACGTTTTGTTAGTTGGTCACTTTCTTCTGTACGACTACGATATGTAAGCTGTTTTGTTTTTTCAATAAAAGAAATGTTATTGTATAAATATAAAGTCTCATTGTTTATTGTGATGCAGTCTTAAATATTCAATGATATTTCATAAAAAAAAAAACATTTAAAAAAAACGGAAGCATTAATAAGTACCGAATTTTGTATATATAGTTTTTTTGCTCTCCTATTTGATAAATTGTATGTACTAGTATACGTACACACATGTTTAAACCACAAACATTTAAAAAAATATTTAAATATATATAGCGATAAAACCATCGTACGACATAGAAATGCCTATAATATTGACCGTGTAAGAGGGGTCTCGCTGTAGTTATTAAAATAGTTTTTAATTAGAAGAATCCATGGACCGCTTGGTAAAGGCGGGGAATAATGTGGGTATCGTGTGTAGTGTGTAGTGTGTAGGCACACCAATTCATTTAATCTGAAATTAACTAATGCCGGACGGGCAAAAAATAAAGAAATTCCGAAACCGACTAAATTTTACACCTTGAATTGCTCGGGCTAATGATTCTGCTACAGGGTAACCCAGAACTAATGATTATTTATCAAAATACCTAGGAAGAAATTAGAGATTTGGTTAGTATATTACTATGAACACTATTTTTAGACATCTCATGAAAGATGATGAAGAATATGGAAGTCTGGGCATTTACGGGGCTGACGACCGTCATATTCTTCTTCATCTTTGATGATATGTCAATAAATAACATGAAAATAACTCCTGTAATTGGAGATAATTCAGATTTTGTGGACACACTCAAAATGTTGTACTATGGATACTGTTTATAGAGGTAAAAGGTAGTGTTAGTGACAGGTATATAACTCTCTAATCACCATGAACCATAGCATTAAAATTGTCATGATTTTGACATCTCAACATAGATGAAGAAGAATATGGATGTCTGGGTATTTACAGGGCTCACAATTTAAGTGATCACTTTACATACGTGTAACGTTCACTAATTCAACCCATGATTGACAACCACACTTTTTAAATTCTTGGAACTTCTAGATATACTGATTAACTTCACGAGAGACATCTATGGTGCGATGAGGCAAGCTTTGGTTACCTGCTTATTGCACGGAATTTAATGTTTTCTACTTACATTCAAAGTAATAATAGGCACCAATACCTACCTACTTACATAAAAAATAAATATAAAATATTTATAAAAATAAAAAAAAACAAATATTTCAACGTAAGCGGCCAATTATTAAAATTGGCCACCGAATTGTGGTAGAGTGAGTTCGAACCCAGGAACTATCAGAAGACTTCGCGACACTAACCACGGGACAACAACCCGATACAAGGGTTTTAAGAGTTTTTTTCTTTAAAATGTAGTAAATAAAAAGACCAAACCGTGATTTAATCTGTTGTATGCTCCAAATACCAGTCATATAATTTATTATCGATGAAATATTTTTTTGCGTTGACCCAGACGGGAATCAACTCGGGAGCTCTTGCATGGTAGCCAAAATACTTAACGATTACACTATGAAGGCGGAAGATATTGAAAATAAAAATACATTAACTACCATTTAATTGAATCAGGTGAGTATCGAATCTAGGGTATAATGCATGCTATAAAAATGCGCTAACCACAGCTCTACGGAGAACGACGATGGTCTGCCATTATGCGAGTACGTGTATATCCATATAAATCAAGAGCACTTAGTTGTAGCCGTTCATACCATTAAATTATGATGTTTCTCTAGTTTTAAACACGCGAGCACATAGCTGGACCAATTCTCAATGTCTTGTTAAAAGTAAAATACAAAATAAAATACGAAATACCTACCGGAGTATTAACTCTAGACCATAGGTCGGCAAAGTGTGGCTCGGGACCTTTTAAGTGAGGCTCCGGTAAAAATATCCGCGGGAAGGCTCTTCGACTCTACGTATTCATGTAAACAATCTTAGCAAGAACCTTATTAAAAGCAAAATGAGAAATCGTCCTATTGATGAGGACCTGAAAACGTGCTAAAAATAACGTCATACAAATCTGACTTTATCAAACATTCAAAGGAGATGCGAGGACATTATTCGCAATAAGTACCTAGTGTTCTTATGGATACCCTACTTTCAAAGGGTTTATCAATGACTAAAATCTTTATTTGGAGTGAAATCAAGTCTTATTGAGTGTAACCGTAATTTATTAAAGGTCTAAATTTATAATTAAGGTGTACTAGAATACCAAATATATTTGTCTCTTAAGAATAATAAAAAAATCATTGCAATTTCCTTTTTTGCTCTTTGGCTAATATCTTTGCCAACAACTGCTCTAATAAACAATCCACACTAAGGTGAGGATATTTTTAACTTACTTAAAGTTAACTTGAAACTTAACCACGCGGTTCAAACTCATATAAAACTTATGTCTATGTTTACTTTTAAAATGTATAAATTTTAAGTTTGTAGTTTTCCATGTTTCTAAGTTAAATTTCCTAAAAAAATGGTTTTAAAAGATCCTGAAAGAATTGAAAATTAATGGCATTATAAACAATATAAGATATGCCGATGACACTGCTTTACTGGTTGAAAGTATAAGTGATCTTTAGAACCTTCTTAATCTTGTTGACGAATCTAGTGAAAGATTGGGCCTAGCAATAAATGTCAGTAAAGTGGTTCAATATTGCATTTGAACGGCCGTAACGTTGAAAAGGTGAAGAAATTTAAGTACCTCGACAGCATACTAACCCCATCTCTTGACTCAGATATGGAGATATGCAAAATTGAGACAGCAAGAGCTTCATTTAATCAAATAAAATCGCTCTTCTGCAAGGATAACATAAATTTGAAACTCCGACAGAGAATGTTAATGCTACGTGTGGTCTGTTACAATATATGGATGCGAAACACTACGAAATAAGAATTTTACGAGTAGTTTCATTCATTGATTCAGCAGTCACTTCCTGGTATTATGTATCCATTTTTAATTTTAGTTTTACTCGGTAATTACTACTATTTATATTAAGAAATAGTGGTATTTACCAAGTAAAACTTTAATTAAAACTAAAATGTATTTAAACGCAAAAAACGATAACCATGAAAATCAACACCATGAACAGACTGGAAGCATTTGAAATGTGGGTCCATCGACGAATGCTCGGAATCCCATGGACAGGCATGGTTACCAATGCCGAAGTTCTGAGGCGAGTTAGAGGAGCTGTTGTCAACTGTCAAGGTTCGGAAGACTGGATATCTGGGTCATGTGATGCGTGGGAAGATGTACCACCTTCTCCAACTAATATAGATTGTCCGGTAGGAGATAGATAATCTGGCTGCGCAACATAAGGGAGTGGACCAGCATTTAATGTGTGAAGGAGCTATTCCTAGCAGCGCAGGACAGTGACAGATTCACCGAGACGGTCGCCAAAGTTGTTCAACACGAAAGGGCATGTGAAGAAGAAGAAAAATGTTAAATTTATCATTTTAAATCAACTGGACCAAAAACCAACCACCATTTTGCTCTGTTAACTTTTGGTATAAAGGCGTGGCCAAATTATACATCAGTATTAACGGATATGATTTTGAATAGATCCCAGCCTCAGTTGGTTATTATCTTTAGTTGTTATTAATCCCCGAGACGCCTTTGCTTTGTAACAATTCAATTAAAAGATAATTTTCAAAAATAGCACTACAACACCTGCACCGAAATCTCCTTACACTACTCGCACATAAAAACAATAACAATTTCATCCGATGTACACGAGTTTTATGTAACTTCTGCATCGTGTAATTCGAAATTTTTACGAGAATGTGGTCAAGATGTGCTCACATCTAATGATTCGTGTAAAACTTTCAGAAAAGTAACAAGACCCCTAGTAAAAAGGTGTATTCATAAATAAGGCTTTTTTATATAGAGGTGTAAATATACATCGCGTTTTTAGTACGTGCCCATAATTTTCGTGGTGCGAATTTCATTATCACTTTAAGAAACAATAAATTAGTCGAATGCGCTTATTCAGTTCACCCACAGGTGAATTGTTTTATCTTGGCATATAGTACAAAAAGAAACAATTTAATATTTATAATAAATAATTAATATAATGATGACGACATGATATAAAGCACATATGCACACATATTGCCCTAAAACCCATACAAGTACACAAATACATTACCTGGGTTTATCATAGCAATTCCTATAGCATTAGCAATACCAAGGTACATATACTATTTATTATTTTTGGTTCTTGTATTGTTCCCGTTTTTTTATATATAATCAACTGAATTAATTATTTACAACTTTTGTAAATTAATTTTCACCATTTTACAATGTGCATAATAGGTGTAACAGAATATAATGAAACCAATGGAATTTTACAATTTTGATTAAGCGTCCTTAAGGCTGGATAATCAATAACCCGCCACTATTTTTTTTAAATCATGTAACATTCAATATAATTGCATTTTTTGCTTTAAACACCATTTTCGCATTGAAAAAATGTGATTTTCTTCGGAATAAGTACATGGTTTAGAAATGAAAAAAGTTAGTGAAAAGCATAGAGATAAAAAAAGATAAAAAATCATTATTCGTCAAAATCTATATATATATATTTTTTATGTTCTCAGATAACATGTGTGACTTTGTACATTTGAAAGTACATCCTTAAAAAATCGCATTAAAAATAGGATTTTGTTTAACTATAATTTCTTCAACGTTTAATCTCGAAGAAGAAGAAGAAGAAAAAACAGTCACAAACATAAAATGTGCATCCTAATGACACTAAGACAATATACACGTTTTATTAACTCAATATTATTGCTTCATATTGCTGCCAAGTTATGTGAAACGAGCTCCAAAGCAATTACGTAGTATACAAAAAAGCGTATTCTCCTATTATTTGATATGATCGTTCACGCACGCACAGATCTCTTCTAGTACGGTCGAGAAATTTTAAATACTTAATTACAAGCCGAACAAGATCATAATATTTCAGGACCCTAAGTGAATATTTTATATACCAGTTTCGATACTAGTAAATTAAATTAAATTATTTAATAACAAAAACTGGTTTTGGACATCAGGGTTCCTTTGAGATGCAGGTAGTCGATTTGTTGCTCGTCTAATTTCTTCCGCTCGTTTTTTCAACGTTTAAATAACTCTATGTAGTAACATTTTGGAAACTAATTATTAAATAATATATTTTTTTTTAATCTTACGCTTTTTTTAATCAATCCACTATTCAATCCACAATTCCTTAAGGGTTGATAAAGAAAATGAGAGTTTTACGAGTAGTTTCATTCTTCGATTTAGCAGTCACCATTTTTACCAGATCCATTTTTAATCACATTTCAAATGCTTCCAGTCTGTTCCTGGTGTTGATTTTCAAGGTTATCGTTTTATGCGTTTAAATACATTTTAATTTTAATTTAAGTTTTACTCGGTAATTACCACTATTTCTTTTAAGAAATAGTGGTGTTTACCAAGTAACACTTAAATTTAAATTTAAATGTATTTGAACGCATAAATCGTTACACTTTTCAACCGATTTGTATCGTTTTTTGGTGGATTTGCAGACAATATAGTTAAAATTCATAAACACATAAAGACTTATCATTACTACTACTGAACTTAATTCACGCACTCAATGGTGCATAGGACACTTCATCAAATAAATGTAATGTTAGTTGATCGTTGATTATATGAAGGCAAGAAGTATATTGTACTCTAGGAAGTAATAAGATATTGTAAAGAAATATTGATAGTTTTCGTCTAAATACCAGACAGATAAAGCATCATTGAATAATCTCTCGTAAAAAACATTTTTAAAATGTTGCAGTATAAAGTTCTAAGTAAGTTTTCATCATTTGTCAGAACTCTCAATTAACTATAAATTTTAGTTTCAATTTCCGAGTATTTTTTCTATACGCGGCCGTACAACTAAATATAAGAGGTCAGTGTCAAATCACATTCTATGAAAAAATACAATAGAACGTCATTATAGACGGTCCACATAGTATAGTATACACAAGTGGACACATGCCTTCATACAACCGTGGAAGAACAAATTAAATGGAATTTTGTTCGGATTACATGTTCGGTCTGCTGTCGTAAATGGAAGGGGTGTTTCCGACGTCATAATTTTGAAAAACCACAAAAAACCTTATGCAGACCCTAATATTAATGAAATATAACTGGTTATTACGTCAGATATAATAATAACATCAAATAAAATGGGGGTGAAATTATTTTATCCGGGATTCAGGTAGAAGACGAGAGGTTTGAGACATTTTATTAATATGTAACGCGTATGAAAGCATGCAACGAATGATATTGCTATGGATAGAGTGTTTTTCCTTCAGATAAAAAAAAACACTTATGTATATCTATAGTATTATTATAGCATGTATTAGTATTATGTATTAAGTATTAGTATTACTTATGTATTAGTGTGTATATATTTCTTTTGAACCACTGGTTAAACTGAACTGAATTTATATTTTGTATATTAAAAGCATTGTTAACTTCGTGGTATGGTAATATAGCACTCTCCTTATCATTCATCGTTCACTTTGTGTATAACAATGTGAACGATGAATGATAAGGATAGTGTTGACCTGAATTTGTTTATACGTATAATAATGCCAAATATGTATAAATACTCTATTGTACTTAGTGATGCGAAGGATTCTGATTTCATAATTAAATCATTTCAGACAATTCAAGGTTTACTTTTTAATGAAAAAATAGAAAAAATCGAGTACTTGACTGGAATACATGTGTTGACTTAATATATGCGTTAATTTTAGAATTCATATTTTATTGTTACATTTATATTTTTTACAACATTATTTTGGATGAGTCCAAAGTCTTGTTCACAAATCTAGGTTTCTCTACAAAGGAGTTATTTTAACATTTTGAATTACCTGACATCTGACATGTCTTACTGAATTATTTTACATACCAGGAGACGCTTGAAAATATTATTTTTAATTTTTATTAAACTTATTTTTTGACCAGTTATTCAAATTCAAAATTCAAAATTTTGTGCATAATAAAGGTATATTGTAAATAAATACATATCAGCAATTTAATACTTAAAAAATATATACTTTGTTATTTAGATGGTTTAATAAATATTTAATTCATTTAAAATATTATCTGTGATCATTTTAAGGACATTGAAAGCCAAGTAATGAATATAAATTCACAATAAAATTAGGACATAATTTGAAACATTTTATAGTAAAATTTTCACTATTTAGTACCTAAAAAAATTGAGTCTTGATCTGACAGGAAACCAAGAGCTTCTATATCAGATCCAGGAATGTGGCGGGAAGCTTTCAATGTGTTGCTTTAATAGTAATACACAATTTTTAAACTGTCATATTTATAACAGCGTTTAAATTAACAAGCGTGAATCGTTTATGTCGACGTAACAGGCTTAAAGATTGACACAATCCCGAAGTTGTTTTTCAAAAACATCGTTAAATACGAATGATGATTTTTAAAAATAAGGATAAATAGAAAACAGCTTTTAAAACTAATTATCTCCTTGTCCATCATCCAATACATGTATTTCTGTAGGCAAATTTCAAAACGCAATGTCCTTAAGGGTTCTTCATAATTTGAATCAGTTTTTGAGATCATTAACTCGTGTCATATAAAAAAAATGCCACGGTTCAAATTTTATTCTGTCACTTATGTGAATGTCTTGTATCATTAAATTACACACAAAACTAAATGTAGTATTTTTCAAATTAAAATGAAATATTTACTTTTTATTTCGTATTATTTTCGTAGGCCTAAGTGCCCCGTTATAAAAAAAATAGGAGTCAAGTTGTAGTAGAGTGAACTTGAATCTAGAAACTCTGACTGCAAGTCCCTGACAGTAGCATTCTCCTCCATTTAACCCTTATCCGCACCCTTTTGTGCAAAAGGCACTGCATCGTTAAAAACAGTAGAATTTTGATCGTAAAATAGATGATAAAAAGTGAAAAAAATATGACTTAAAAGCCCTGTGCTACTAGTACCAGTCCTGGGTAGTATTAAATAAATATTAGAGTGAAAAATTATTTAAGTTTTGTTCTGAAATTTCTTAGTGAAATTGCAATTTACATAATACTTAACATACACATTCACACACACACACACATTTTATATATATATATATATATATACATATATATATATATATATATATATATATATATATATATATATATATATATATATATATATATATATATATATATATATATATATATATATATATATATATATATATATATATATATATATATATATATATATATATATATATATAAATAATTTAATATGTTAAGACTAGTGATGCGTCAAGCCGAGCGAGTATATTTCTAATTCTTACATACTGTTTGTGTTCAAAAACCAAATTAGGAAGGTTTTGTAGAAAAAAACATGAGGGATAAAACCGGGGTTTGAAGTTGGGTCATAACAAAAAACCGAAACTACAAATGACGTGAGTCCTAAATCAATTAATACCCGCTCCCGGCCCTGTGTTAACTAATTAAGTTCTTATTCGTCCCTTAATATGTTTTGTGGTAAGTATTTGTATTATTATGTTTAGGTTCTTGTCGGCTAGTCGGGGATCTACTTTCGGCATTTTTTCTTTTTTCCATCACGCGATCGTTTGAGGTTTGCGTTGAGAAGCCTTACGAGTATACGTTTCCTCACTAACTATTTAACTAACCGCTTCTCCGCAGGGGTAGGCAGAGAGAACAGAACGCCAAGTTAACCTGTCTATGCAAACAGCCTTCGCCTCTTCCACATTCACGCATCTCTCCATCTGCAGATTATTCGTACTCCTAACCTGACCACGCCTAAGTTTTTGGGCAATATTTGATTCTGCCAAGTTTTTCTAGGTCTTAATCTGCTGTCATTTCCAACTACATTCGCTTCATAAATTTGTTGTACCGTTCTTAACTCTCTCATTCGTTCCACATGTCCAAACTATCTGAACACACCTTTCACAATTTTACTAATAATGCTTATCTCAAACTTACATTCTTAGTTCATAATTTCAAATCGATTTAATAATTGAATTTCCCTTTTTTTATTGTTGTAAGCATGAAGCCCTGTAAACCATTAAGCACAGACTTAAATATTCGTCTTCATCGATTTTGAGATGCCAATATAAAGAAATCCAGATTTAAGAAATAGAATTTGAACACACTGAAAATATTGTTATTTCCTGTCACCAATTCATTAATGTCCATATTTTTATTTTTTCATTGTATTTTATGTAATGAACATAAACACCATATGATCCTTTCAACAACGTCATGTGCATGTTTTCGGAATGTCCAAAAAAACTTACTACATCCCAGCAAAAGCGGCATATTTTTAACTTAATATTTACCCGCTAGAGGGCAGAAAGTGTTGTTTTTGCATTTTGAAGAAAAGGTATTGTTTAATTACTTTTTAAAATATACTAAATATTTTTCAAATGGAGAAAAAACATTCAGGTTTTATTTACCTAAAAGATTTGTTGCACAGTTAAAAGTTCAAGAAGAGGCTTGATATTTATTTTTAATCGTATTATATTTTTAAACTTAAAAAACGTTCTCCTGAAAAATCATTTTTTAAATTTTTGACGTTCTTGAAAGGAGTGAGCGATATGTACACATGAAAGTGTAAGGAAGATAAAAGAAGAGGTGTGGAAGGATTTAAGAACGATGAAATGCTTTGATGTTCATTTGAAGTTACATACCCAATACACATGTATTAATTTCGTATACAGATTTAATTTCGTATTCTTTCCCACGATATGACGCTTTTCCAGTAATGATCGCAGTTATCATTACATCGAATAATCGCTTTTGCTACCAGTCTGATCTAATTATCGCAGCCAGATTTGAATTACGCTTCACGGTATAATCGGCATTACTTACATAATCAGGTCTAATAGTGATTATTAACGATAAACCGTGATTCCGAAGAGATTTTTTCACACTGTGCTCGCATCAACTTTTGACAAGTTAAAGAGAAATATGATATGTAGATCATAAATCAGCAAATTATTATCGTCATTAGCGTGTTCGGTAGCTCCAGCCTTATCAACTTCGGTACAGTAAAACTTCGATATAACGGACTAATCAGTGGCGTGCACAGAGTTTTAAATCAAGATAGGCGGTAAGATTTTGTAAGGAAAAGGCATAGTAGACACTGGTCGTCTTCCTTTCCATATAGAACGCGAGTAATTCAGGGCAGGCACTGCTTTTTTGCATATTTTCTGCAATTAAAGCCTTAAGTCCGTTACATAAAAATGGGTTTAAAATACTTGAAAGTGGTCAGGTTAAGAGTCAAAATAATCGGCGGATATGTATAAGGAAATGCATGAGTGTGGGAGAGGCGAAGAATGTTTGCAAAAGACAGAGTGATATGGCGTTCTTTTCTTTCTGGCTACCCCTACGGGGAAGCGGCATGATACTTTTTTAGTAAGTACGTTAGGTTAAAATAACCGGTTTTTTTTATATGAACACTGTAATTAGATGTAAATAAACAATACAAAACACAAACGAAATTCTATTATTGTCTTCGGACACTCGTCATGAAGTGACGTTGCTGTGTTGCTGTTTGATATCGACGCACTTGCTTTTTCTTATCCTGCTTTGAAAAAGGAATCATGTTTTGTTTGCACTTTTGAAGTTTTGAGACATAATTTGTGATTATCATAGCCGCTATAAATTGTTTAAATACCTGTGTATAATATTAACAGGATGTTTTTATAATTTTTACATTTGAGTGGATTTTTTGTCCGTTATATCCGAAGTTCGTTAAATAGAGGTCCGTTTTATCGAGGTGTTACTGTATCAAAATCATGAATCATTTTTTTTTTTTTTTTTCTTCACATTTGATCATATTTTTTCTCGGTTATATCCGAAGTTCCTTAAAAAGAGGTCCGTTATATCGAGGATTTACTGTATAATTCTATTATTCAAGAATAATTCTATTAAATGGTTTTAATACCGTTTTTAATTTGTATTTTATTTAAGCTTCCTTACATTAACGAGGGGCGTAAGCCAATTTTGGACGCCTTTGATCATAAGTCCGTAAAAAGCATTTTTTTAATATCAGATCCTTTAGAATTATTTTGTTAGAAGTATTAGTTTGTAAATTAAGTCTTCGTAACGTTTTCCTCTTAAGATGAGCTACACACGCTTATTAGGGAGGTTACTCGTACTGAAATATTGTATGAAGGATGTACTAAATATAAATATGTAATATGTGCCTTCATATTTCACTTTATGGAAACGTACATATAACTAAAATATCCAACACAGAAACACATACATCTTATGATCAAAATAACTTTGGTTATACGTACTATGCAATTAGGTTGTACAACATGCTTTAATTATCCATAAAGTCATTAAAAAAAGAAACTAAGTATAAAGGAGCTATTTTTAAATGAAAAATAGAGGTGGGTAGATCTGAAATAGATCGTATCATTTGGCCATGTCGTCTTTGATTGTATGTCTTAAAAAAAAATCTTTCATTAATTGATTCGGCAGTCTTTGGTAATATCTATGCATTTTTATTGTACATAGGTTTTACTTGGTAATAACCACTATTTCTTAAAATCGTCCTTTTTCCAAGACGTGAAATTTCGACTTGGCTTCACATAGAGCGCTTGTGCACTACATGGAATTTTACCGTCCGGCAGTCCGGTTAGCATTAATGAACGGATGATTGGCTTGTGCACTTATCCGTCTTTCTCCGGATTGGTGCGCGATTACGGTGCACGTGAACTCGATCACGCCAAACGGTCGTAGTCGCTTTTATTTTAATAAAACGGACTGCCGGACAGTAAAATTCCGTGTAGTGCATAAGCGCCCATATGGTGTTTCCAAATGATACGGAATTATCGAAACACATGTTTAAATAGACTTTAATAAAAAAAAATAAAAAAATAAAAAAATTGTATTGTTAAATGTGCCCTCGGCACAGGAAAACTCAGAGAAGGCACATTGTAATTATAAATATTATATGATGAAATATAAATAAATATAAAATAAAATGCCAAGCTTCAACAAATTTTCTTTCTTGAATGTTTTTCGCAGATACTTTGTGGCACATTTTATAAACTTTGTTTTAACCACTTTTTTATTGGTACACTTTATCCAACCGGTTTCGACAAGAACCTCGTCATCATCAGGGTTTATGTACTAAATTCTAAAATATTGAAATACTCGTAATTAATTACCCTTCCCTTACCAAAAACTTCCGCTCACCCCGTACACCATTTGCTTTAAAAAATATGATTTGAAAAATACGATTTAAAAAATATGATTTTAAAATATGATTAAAAAAATATGATTAAAAAAATATGATTAAAAAACTCGTAAATGTTGTTTTCTTGCGCATTGCGAAGCAAATAGGTTAACTCCAAATGACAACTACGAATGGAATCGTAATTTGGAGTTGATGTATTTGCTACGCAATATACCTACAATAAAAACAATATTTGGGAGTTTTTAAATCATATTTTTTAAATCATATTTTATAAATTTTCTTTCAATTAATATCGTATTCGTTTCGATGTATATTCTACAATTGATTTAGCAAATTCAAAGCAATATAAGGATCTGTTACAATTTATATTTACAAACCACTAACAGTTGGCAATTGTAGAATTGATTCGGGTTAATTAATTGTGCCTGTGAAACCATTGTACTACGATCACCATTAATCATTCAATTTAGGGTGTAATTGACTAACATTAATTGCATTCATTAATTACTGATGAAATATATTCTAATTTGGCTGTGTACAGAGAGGTACATATCGCTCACTCCTTTCAAGAACGTCATAAATCAAAAAACTTGATTCTTCAGGAGAACGTTTTTAAAGTTTAAAAATATAATATAATGTATTAAAAATAAATATCAAGCCACTTATTGAACTTTTTACTGTGCTACAGATCTTTTTAGGTAAAACATAAGGTTTTTTCTCCATTTGTAAAATATTTAGTATATTAAAAAAATATATTAAACAACACCTTTTCTTCAAAATGCAAAAACAACACTTTCTGCCCTGTAGCGGGTAAATATTAAGTTAAAAATATGTCTCTTTTGCTGGGATATAGAACTCTTTCTGGGCATTATGAAAACAGGCACAACTAAAAATTTACGAATTTTGATTTATGACGTTCTTGAAAGGAGTGAGCGATATATAGTATTGGATGTAGAATTAACGGAAAACATATGTATAGAGACTTCAAAATTCAGTAAGCAAAAGAAAGTATTGGTTTAATTGTCACGTTGTTGGCCATGAGCAATGTTTTGTAATGCGTGTGTTGCTGTTACGTTCAACAGACATCGCTGCCATTACGATAAAAAAAACCCTTGGAAAAAACATCAGTTACACATATAATACGAGCTTATTCGAATGCAACGTTGTGACATCGTTGTAGCTTCATCTGACGTCATTCAAAATAATTACTTATTGCTTCATATATTTTTTTATTTATCACTAAAATATTAATAATAATTGCATGTGTTTTTTCGAATCTTATAAATATGATTTATTTACCTGCACCTTTTCACACGTAATTAATAATAGTATTGTGTATTATTGTGTTGATAAGAAAATAATGTATGTCTGTTCATATCACATTAATTATAATTCTGTATAAGTTGCACATGTCTCCCGCTGTGAAGTACGTCATGGATCGCCCCACTAATTCAGAATTATTTATTTTTTACATTACCAATTAATAAATCAATCCTCGGTTATCGTTTTCACACTTGTATATACATAAATATGCTGCTCATTAGCTATGGTGTGATAGGCTAAGAAATTATTGCTTATATAAATTATTCTAACTGCATGAGAATTACATAGACATACATGGTTTCTATAGTGATTATAAAAATTGTATTACTTTTTTACTTCTCAACATAGATGAAGAAAAATATGGAAGTCTGGCTATTTACGGGGCTTACACTTAACACACGTGCAACATTCACCAATTCTATCCATAATTGACAATTACACTACTCACATTGTTTTCTAAAACAAAAAGTTCTATATAAATAATCCAATTTCGAAACATTGTGCTTGAATAACTAGAATTTCACTAGATACATCTATTGGTGAGACGAAAGAAGCTTTTTATTGGGCAGAAACTCATTCATTTGAATGTGAGTTCTGAATCCTGGATTATAATCACATTGACGAGAAACGCTAGAAAATATTCCTTTTGTTTTATTATTTTAGCTTATAATTTTACCAGTTAATTTATTTATAAAATTTTAAGTGTGTCCAAATACTTGTTCACAAATCTGGATTATCTCTAATTATGGGAGTTATTTTTTATGTTATTTTTTTATATCTTTGAGATGCCAAAAAATAATGTGAAAAATAACTCCTATAATTGGAGATAATCCAGAATTGTGAACAAGTATTTGGACGCACTCAAAATGTTGTAAGATAAAATAATTTATGGTATACATTTTATAAAATTTCCGTAAATGAGTCTTGCTTTCTAACAAATATTTGTATGGTTAAAATATCACGAAAGGTGTTTTAATTATCGTTTTCATAATTGTATCGTTATCAATGTTTTTGAACCTTCGATTAATTCCTCTGACAATAAGTGGGCGTGCCTTGTAAAAAAGGTGTAATCCAAAGAAACGAATCGACCTTTAACGTATTCCTATGGAATGTCTAAAAATAACAAGGTAAATTAACTTAACACTCAATAAAACTAACACTTACACTTAGCGAGTTACATATCCCTCACTCCTTTCAACAACGTCATATATCAAAAATCGTCAATTTTCAGTTGTGCATGTTTTCGGAATGCCCAGAAAATGTACTATATCCCAGCAAAAGAACATATTTTTTACTAAATATTTACCCGCTACAGGGCAGAAAGTATTGTTTTTGCATTTTGAAGAAAGGGTATTGTTTAATTTTCTTTTTTAAATAAACTAAATATTTTTCAAATGGAGAAAAAACATTCAAGTTTTATCTAAAAAGATATGTTGCGCAGTAAAAAGTTCAATATGTGGCTTGACATATATTTTTAAAACATTTCAATTTTAAAACTTTAATAACGATCTCCTGAAAAATCAAGTTTTTTTTTAAATATATGACGTTGTCGAAAGGAGTGAGCGTTATGTGGAGGTCCTTACTAAAAAGTTGTATTTCCATAATATGATTTCAAGTAATCAGGAATTCTAGCTTGTAAAATTGTTACGTTTTGGTGCGATTTAATTATTTAATTTTTGTTCAACACAGGATTGGTCACGTTTTGACGCAACTAATTAAGACTTCGATAGAATACAGTAAACAGAACAGATTTGCATTTAAAAGATTTTTTGTCCAATATTGGAAATGTAACTTTTTGGCGAGGACCTCCACATATGTCATAAAAAAAGTCTTGCAATTTTTTAAAGACTTTCTTTATAACATATGTAACTGGCTAATAGAAGAAGATCATGAAGATGTTTGAATAGTACCCAGAATTGAATTACGTGTTGTATCTATGCTTTGCCCATTATAAAAGCACCCTTGAGGTAATATTTTACGAAAATAGGACTGTATAAATTATCCTAAATTATAATTTTACCAACTAATTATCACTTCGCTTCCCCGCATGGTAGGCAGAGCGAATAGAACGCCCCACCAACCTGTCTTTTGCAAACAATCTTTGCCTCACCACAGAGATGCATCTCCTCATATCGCTCATTTTGTGCAACAGTGGAATAATTACACTTTCAGAAATATTACAGGAGATGCCATTCAGACGTTCGCAACACAGATGACGCCATTTTACTAAATTCTACAACGACACTAGCGCCATCTTACCACAAAATCAATTCTGTCGATGTTTCTCCATATGTAGTCTTTCCGCACATGTTGACATATTTAACTTGTTTAAAAAAGTGTAATTACGTCATTGTTGCACCAAATGAGCGATATATACCCTCGATTACTACGACTCCTGACCTATTCACTTTTAAGTATTTTAAATACTTGATCATATATTTTTGATGAAATGTTTATCTATTTATATATAATAGTGATAAAGAATAAAATTTTAAAGAAAGAAGCTAGAATATTTAAGAAAACGTATAAAAAAACACAAATTTGAAGAAAGCAATTGAATCCAATCATAAGTACGAATATATATGTACACATACATAAGTTACGATTACTTTTTATCCATTTTATTGTTATATATGTATATCCAAAAATTAGTGATGTTCTTACATGGTTAAAAAAGGGACCATTATCCAAGTCCTTAAGATTTTTTTAAATCACAAAAATACCAGCGTCTTAAATTTTACCACCATCATAAGAATATGCTTATTAATATCGAATTATTCCGAAATCTCTTCCGAATTATTGACAACTTAACAAAAAAGGTTTCACTACTTTGAGGCACCTAAAAGTTTCAGTTTCCTATTGCATTTAAACTTTTTGCTCCGGGGTCCTAAATTGATGGTGTATTTTTTTAATTATACAATAATCGTTCTTGTTACAGATGGAAACAATGAGATAAACTTAATGACGCACGCAAACCCCGAATCCTAAGTGGTTTAATAATATTCAAGTGCTTAAAAATAATTGTATAATAACAATTCCCATAATAAATCAATTGTAAATACTGTTAATAAGTGTTCGGAATGAGTATGAACTACGTGTAAACGTAATGGGGATGTTTTAAAAAACACAATTTACGATTATTGGATTTGTGGAAGGCGGGTGTGTAGAATAATAGTAAATCTTTGTTTTAGAAGTGAGAATATGTAATATGTACTTTATTTGATGTTTCATAATCTGGGAGAAAGGAGAAAATTACAAGATTGATAAATCCATTGTGATACTTTTTCATTTAAAATGTGCTATTCAGGGATTCAAGCATTTGTGCGAATTTAAAAAAAATATTGTTACAATTTCACTCATTAACTAGACATTATTACTTATGAAATATATTCTATTTTCAATATTGTTGAAGTGAGGGATGGGAATTTCTAGAGTCCTAAGGAACACTGTGGCGAAAAATCAAAAGTCATTTATTTTATTGCAATATAACTATTCTATCTGAAGATTATATAACATCGTTAATTAATAAGTATAAATAAATATTCAGTATAAGTCCCTCTTCATGCACAAGAGCTTTGTTTTTTTTTGAGAGGCATAGGGTAACTAAAAATATATTTATAGATTTGGCGTTTAATTTGTAAAGTCAAATGTTAGAATCAAACACTGATTTTTTTAAAGTCTAATGAATTGTATTTTATTGTTAAAAACACTGACAGTTGCTTCGCCTTGTTATGGCATTTTCAAAATTATGTGAAGATTAAGTGAACTGATGGTCCAATTGATGATCAATTGTTTCATATGTACCTATAACATATGAAACAATTACAATTAAATACAATTTAGTAGACTCTTAAAAATCAGTGTTTGATTTTAAAATTTAATATATAAATTAAAATGGAGTTCTACAAACTAAACGCCAAATCCATAAATATCTTATTCTAGTTACCCTATGCTTCTCCAAAAAAAAAACTAAGCTCTTGTGCGTGAAGAGAGACTTATACTGAATATTTATTTATTCTTATTAATTAAGGTTATTATACAATCTTCAGTTGGAAAAGTTCTATTGCAATAAAATAAATGGCTTGATTTTTGGCCACAGTGCTCCTTAGGACTCTAGAAACATCCCCATAAATATTCCCACCCCTCATTTGTACGATCAGGTTTTTTCAAAATATCAATAAAAAAAACTCATTAATTTTTAATTGAATCCTTAGGCGTATAGACCATTTTATCATCATTCGCCATATCAGTTCGCCATTTTGCGCACTTCCGGTCTGCAGTAATAAAGAAATAAATAATGCTCAGTCTTCCTTGGCATTGGTCGGTTGCAGTTTTAAATAGAAAATTAGTTCTCCGTACTAATAATAATAATAATAAAGTTGTCGGGAGCGGCCGCCTGATGACAATTAAGATACCGCAGTAAAGGATCATTTAACATACCAAATTATAATCTTTTATTTACAGTAATTATCATTTACAAATTACCCCGTATTCGTATGCTGCTACATAGGGTGACACTACCAATTATTGACATTTAAAGATGCAAACTGATTTTACATTTAAACAAAATCTATAGCTTTCTATATTTAATACTAAAGAGAGTATTTTTGAGCGTTCGCGAACGTTTAATTTTTTTTTTTTAACAATTTTCATTTTAAGACACAAATAATTGATTGTGGAGCCATATTTGAAATATGGCTCCAAAATCAATTATTTGCGTCATTTCATCCATATGTAAAAACTTCCAATGAACATAAAAAAGCTTTTATATAAAAACGTATGACTCTATTAAGGCTTAATATATAATACGATAGTTTACAACTTTATTTTCTTTAAACCCAGGTAATGTTTGTGGTACTTGATTTTTTTTTTATTTAACACCGTTTTTATATTAAAAAATAAATTTGCGACAATTTTTTTTCGAAATATATATGTATATGGTTTTAAAAAGTAAATAGTTATTAAAAGGTAAGGAGTCAAAAAAGATAAATAAGTATGGATTTAAAAAAATCTAAGTTTGCGACTTCGCCTAAACGGTATTTTTTTTTTAATAAACAGTATTGGATGAAAATATTGAATCACCATTATTACATGTCCGTTTTCAAACTGAAATAGCTCCCCAATTTTTTATTTAATTTTAATGAATTTTGTAGTAAAAAATGTTTAATTTTTCAATTTCCAATATTGTGGCATTACAAAAATCAAAAAAAAATTATCTGTAGACATTTTCTTTAAATACTACCTCAAGGGCGATTGGACGGACAGTAATCGGTCATGTAACCCTATGTACAAAAGTAGTTATTGTATATTGTTCACGAAACGTAGCGGATGTCCGTATGACAAACCTAGGACGATCAGTTAGTAACCTTGATAAGTTATGTTAGGTTAAGTTCGAGTTAATAAAGTTAGGTTATTTGTTTTGAATCTATATAAATGAAAAAGTATGTGTTCGCTTGATCTACATCCTTAATCTCCTAAAGTAGGTTACTCATGGTAAAAACATGTTTTTTTATAGCATTAGTAACGCCATCTATTGAACGTAACAGCAACGCACTTAATAAAATTGCTCATGTGGAAAGCGTGCTTCTTGCAACTGCTGTCACTTATCATTTTATTATCATTTTCAATGTCTTCGATTGCGTTGTTTCCCAATTTTTAAATGTATTTTTATTGCTTCACAGGCATTGCGAAATGAAACATAAGAAATGTGCGCTTTTTCTTTATTTTCTATTTAACTTGATTGAACCACAGAAACGCGTGACTGGATACATCTACTATAGAATAAAATTATTTAAAGGTGTTTTGATTTGTCCATATATGTTTGGATAAGGGAAAAGACCAAGGTAACAGAGGTGGCTCAAAAAATCGCGAAACTACAGTGGAACTGGGCACGTCATGTGGCACGTATGTCTGAATCCTCGTCTATCCAGATGGACAAAAAAGGTGCTTCACTGCAGGGCTAGAATAGGACGCAGAAGAGTTAGTAGACCCCAGACAAGATGGTCCAATGACATTTAAAAAATGGTGGGCCTGCACTGGAAGAGAGTCGCGTCCAACAGAGAACTGTAGAAGTCCAAGAGGGAGCCCTTTTTTCAATGATGGACATGAAGAAGAATATGGAAGTCTAGGTATTTACAGGGCTGTTTCTGAAAGTAGATACTTCGTACTATTGAAATTCAAACGGCAGGAGAATATTGACGAATTTAGCGTTGACTGGAAGAGTCGCGTCCAACAGAGAACTGTGGAAGTCCAAGAGGGAGGCCTTTGTTCAATACTGGACACAAGAATAAGCCTGACTTAAGTAAGTTTTGAGATTTTGACGCAAACCCATAAGGTGGACATGTTATATATGCAAGTACCAGCCGTATTCAAGGACCCAGGTCTACTCGATGCGATCGAACTTGCGCACGAGAAGAATAAATCATCTGGAAACCAAACCCCTCCTCGTTAATGCGGGAATGGTAATGGATTACGACGATAAATATTAAGTATTAATTTGGTATCAGGCGATCAGCAGCCGGACGGAGGTGTCTGGCGGACACATTACAAGGGACCTGGCTACGGGCGGGGAGCTCGGCACATGCGACATCGCCATTCGTTCGCCGATCGAACCGTTTGAACTCGGACATATCACGTCGGGTCGGAATCGGATCTAGCTGACTAACTGAACTAATCAACTACTAATCCCTTTCCCTGCTTATACCGGGGCACTTCTAGAAAACTTAGTGGTGGTTTTAAAAACTTGTATTTATTTATATTGGCAGTGACAGGGATATTTTGTATAGTGCCTTTAAACGTAATTCACAGTAAATCGGGATATAATTTTGTTTCACATTTTCTATAAATTTCGCAATTTAGTTCATTAAAAAATTCTCTGCAAGAGAAGGTCCGTCAGGAAGTCTAGATGCTTCTGTATCAGATCTGGGAATGCGATGGGACATTTTTCAACATATAAACCAGATATACTTTGTTATATTAATGGGGGATATAAGAAGTTTTAACATTTGAAGATACATTAACTATGTTTTTTTTCTTTTGAATTCAGAGCGCCAGTACCAATCGAACAGACACCGATTAAAATATTCGTTGCATATTATAAGCAAACGTTCGACTGACGAACGACGATCGCTGGGTGAATTGTCATATACTAGGGCCGACCAAAGCAGATCATACAATCAACAATGCTTTGGGCGGAGACCGAATATACTATAAAGTATTAACTTTATAACTATAAAATACTAACTACGCTCTATAAAGAGTTGCGGCTGGAGGCTGGCTTGCCTACAATTATTTCCGATCGTTTTTCAATTGAATTCGTTCGGATTCTAATGGGTTGTATGCATTAACTTGAACCTGTAGTATGAACATGGCTTTAAAACATTATACTCTTATTTGGCCCTTTATTGTAAACGGATTCGAATTTGTACCAGATGCGTGAAATATGTCTGTTAATTAATATTAATAAAACACGCACATACACGTATCATGTGTTAATAAATATAGATAATATTTATATGACTCTTCTATGACTCCGAATGCTGGATGATATATAACACCTTCTCTAGGCAACTAGAAACTGCTGAAATGCGAAGGCTTAGATGTTCAGCTGGAGTGTCCCTTAGAGATAAAATAAAGAGTTCATGCATTAGTGGATGTCTGGATTCTGGATGTGACTGATATCAATAGTAAGGTAGAGGAAAGGCAATAGAGATGCACATAGGACGTAGAAAACCTGAACATATTGTAAATCAGGCGATTACCATGGATCTTCTTCGAAAGACATCTAGAGGAAGACAAAAAAATCACGGATGCTACAGAAATATAACATGATTCAAAGGCATGACCTAATTGACGTTGTATATTATGATAGAAGGAGCTACATCCTGAGGACGAGGAGAGCTGACCTTACCAGTCTACAAAGATGATAAGTTGGGATGGAGCAAGAGAAGAAGAGATAATACATATACTTATGCATACCAGACGCATTCCGTCTATATGTGTTCTTGATCCTCCGCATCTCCTGAAAATGTAGTGTGCATAACTTGTACTTATTTCTGTTATCAGTCCTACGAAGTTGACACATTATTTTTGGAATTATATCTAAATATATATCAGGATTTTTTAAACTCAAGTAAGCCACACCACCAACCCCTTACCATAAACGTATTCACATACAGAAATCTTTTACATCATATTAGACTCAGAATATTTTACTCTTCGAGATAGAATAAGGAATACCAGGATAACAGTATATATGCGAGATCGAAGATGTTGTCAGGTGGGAAGACAACGAAGAAGACAATGGTATGCGCATGTGAAGAGAATGGAACCATCTAGACTCCCCCACATTGCACTGCACGGTAGACGATTCCCGAGCAGATTACCAAAGAGATGGATTGACAACTGTGAATCGGCATCGCAGGAAACTTATCCCTCTTAAAAACAGGCCACAAGGCCTACACCAAGAAGAAGAAAGAGAAAATACTCATATTGCTTAAAAAAAAAAAAACAAAGAAACGACAATTTAAGTTAAATATTTCTCAAAACTGATGAAAATCAGCCATCTTGGTTTTTCTCTGACGCACTCTGTTTTACCGGCGGGACACTTTTAACCTCAAAAATTAAAGGAAACATAAAAAAAACTAACTAACCATCACGCAGCTTCCCCGCAGAGGTAGGCAGAGAGAATAGAGCGCCACACCACTCTGTCCTTGCAAACATTCTTCGCCTCTTCCACGTTCATGCATCTCCTCATACATACCCGCCGATTGTTACGACTCCTAACCTGACCACTTTCAAGTATTTGGCATACCTGATCGTGCCATGTTTTCCTCGGTCTTCCTCTGCTTCTTTTCCCGCTAACATTCGCCTCATAAATTTGTTTTACCGTTCTTTCCTCACTCATTCGTTCTACATGTCCAAACCATCTCAACACACCTTTCTTAATTCTATCGATAATGCTTATCTCAGCTTTGCATTCCTTCCTTATTTCACTATTCGTACATCTATCATACATCGTTTTGTCGCACATTCTTCTGAGAGATCGCATTTCGAAAGGAAACATTATTAACGTATATATAAAATGTATTGATTATCAAACATTTTTTTTATATATTACATTATATTTTTTAGTGATTTATGGTATGTAATTACTGCCGAATGAAGCGTGTGATTTTATTTTGATATTATAAAGTAGTTGTCGCTCATTTGTAAAGATTTCTCATACACATGTTTTAATCTCACCAAGCGTAATCATTAGGAAACCGTTAATAGTTTCGATAAATAATATATCAGAGATGTGTAGGTACCTACACATACGTTTACAGCAAAGCTTATGAATAATTCATTCGTATATTTTTATCTATTAGTATTAATATATCAGTCAAGATTAATTTCGACGCGAGTAAGATATCAATAGAAAAATATCGTAAACCAAAGAAGCCAATATATTCCTGTCTCCATTTTAATTATTTCTGAATGTTTGTTATAAATAAGATTCTGCGTAAAACAAGCAGCATAGGCTTACCACTTCCAGCGTAGTAGGTACTCAAAGCTTTAAGATGAATTATAGCTTAACTTTAAACTGCATACATTTACATGTATTTAAGACATGCATACGAGATCCAAGGCATCGAACGGGTTGGCTTTCTCGAAGAACTTTAACCCGTTCAGTTAAAAATTGTGCAATTATGTAGGTACGTATTTTTTTTTAATTCTCCTTCAATGGTGTTAAAAGGCATAGAGCATACAAGATGCCAAAATATTAATAATTGTTCAGAATATGCCAATCACTTAATAGAAAATAATCACTCATTTGATAAAAATAAAGGTTTATATATATTACCCACATGCAATAGAGGACTTAAATTAATAATATAATAAAACCCTTATCCGCACCTCAATGGTGCAAAGGGCACTGTGTCATATTAACGCAGTGTTATCTTGATCGTTTACACATGAAGGAAAGGTGATCAGCCCTCCGCTTCAGGTACCAGTCCATGGTAATATTGAATAAATATTACAGTGAAAAAAATCACCTTTATTTATTTTACCCCCTTTGGGAATCGAACCCGGGACCTCCAGAACGGTAGCCGAGCGTGCTGACCATTACACTACGGAGGCGGACAAAATTAGACTTAAATTAGATTACGAAAAAATATTAGAAATTAAAAAGGCAATTAATAATAATCTACAACTAATAAATACACAAGTAAACGATTTTGCTAAAAGTCCGTTATTAAATATGTTTCCAATCACTCATCATCCCTGATCCCTTTTGACTGTGACTGCCAATCAACACAAAAAAATAAAGCCGCTTGAGATCTACCTAAGCTTCTTTCCCTAACCGTCAAAATATTTTGAATACTGTTGAGTAGATAATATTTATCAGTCTTGATAAAGAAGCGGTTAGCTTCGAAACGGGTAGACATTACAATTGAGTTATAATAAAATATTTATTGGCGAAAGAAGGATGAAAGCAGACTGAATACATTTAAAATGCGATCCCTTAGACGAATGTGCGGCAAAACGATGTAAGATAGATGTTCGAATGGTGAAATAAGGAAAGAATGGTTAAACAAATTTATGAGGCAAATGTAGTTGGAAAAAGAAGCAGAGGAAGACCGAGAAAAACTTGGCACAATCAAGTATGACGAAATAATCGGCGGGTATGTATGAGAAAATGCATGAATGTGGAAGAGGCGAAGAACGTTTGCAAAGACAGGGTGGTATGGCGTTCTATTCTCTGTTCCTACCCCTGCGGGTAAGCGGCGTGATGGTTAGTAAGTTAGTATATATTGCAGTTTTATTCCTTACACGCGTATGCATTAAAATTCTTATGGAAAGGAAACCGTCTGAATATAAATATAATTTATTCATGTCCAAAGGGGTTAATATATTTATCAATCGTTATCAGTGATCGTAAATCAAAGCTCGATACGAAGGTGTAAATAATGACACAAATGTTTCATACTCCTTAATAATATGGTCAGACGATCTTGTTTCAGATTCAGATACCCACTTGTATGAAATAAGCGTTTCCTGTACGATGGAGATATTGTAACTCCATTACTATCCAAATTATACCCACCTCCAATATGTTTTTATTAGCGTTATGACTAGTGCATTTCAGGGGTGTAAATATTTCATTTGTTTAAATTGCTCTGTTGAGATGTTTGACTCTCTCCAAATGAACTCTACTCAGTTAGGCCTATGAATGAATGCCAAAATGATCAATGTTCCAAATGAACTGAACTCGGTTAGGCCTAAGAGTGAATGCCAAAAAGACCAATGTTTGACTTTCTCCAAATGAACTCCACTCGGTTAGGCCTAAGAGTAAATGCCAAAATGACCGATGTTTGACTCTCTCCAAATGAACTCCACTCGGTTAGGCCTATGAATGAATTCTAATAAGACCAATGTTTGACTCTCTCCAAATGAACTCTTCTCAGTTAGGCCTAAGAGTAAATGCCAAAATGACCGATGTTTGACTCTCTCCAAATGAACTCCACTCGGTTAGGCCTATGAATGAATTCTAATAAGACCAATGTTTGACTCTCTCCAAATGAACTCCACTCAGTTATACCTATGAATGAATGCCAAAATGACCGATGTTTGACTCTCTCCAAATGAACTCCACTCGGTTAGCCCTAAGAGTAAATGCCAAAATGATCGATGTTTGACTCTCTCCAAATGAACTCCACTCGGTTAGGCCTATGAATGAATTCTAATAAGACCAATGTTTGACTCTCTCCAAATTAACTCCACTCAGTTATACCTATGAATGAATGCCAAAATGACCGATGTTTGACTCTCTCCAAATGAACTCCACTCGGTTAGGCCTATGAATGAATTCTAATAAGACCAATGTTTGACTCTCTTCAAATGAACTCTTCTCAGTTAGACCTAAGAGTAAATGCCAAAATGACCGATGTTTGACTCTCTCCAAATGAACTCTTCTCGGTTAGGCCTATGAGTGAATGCCAAAATGACCGATGTTTGACTCTCGTCAAATGAACTCTTCTCGGTTAGGCCTAAGAGTGAATGCCAAAAAGACCAAAGTTTGACTCTCTCCAAATGAACTCCATTTGGTTAGGCCTATGAATGAATGCCAAAAACAAACATGTTCCAAATGAACTGCACTCGGTAAGGCCTCAGAGCGATGCCAAAGAGACCAATATTTAACTCTATTCTAATGAACTCCACTTGGTTAGTCATAAAGGTGAATGGAAAAAGACCACAGTTTTACTTTCTCCAAATGAATGCCAAAAATACCAAAATTTGAGTCTCCTCGATGCATTCCGCATCATTTTAAAATGATGCGAAATGCATCGAAACACGTGTCACATTAGATTTTAAGAAATAGTGGTATTTACTAAGTAAAACTTTATTTATTGTTTCGGCATTAACTTTGAAAGTAAAACTTTGATTAAAAAAAAAAGTTTCTTGAGGTATGTAAATGATATCCATAAAAAGGATTCGTGGACCTTCAAAGTCATCACTATGAACCGACGACAGAAGGCATTAGAAATGTGGCTGCATGTAGAATGCTTCCCATTCCGTGTAGGTACTGATATGGTCAGCAACGAAAATGTACTCCAAAGTGCAAGAGCAGGGAGACAGTTGCTGACTGATATCCGTATAAGATCCGGAAAGAGTCCAATCTATGGCATGTTTTAAGAGGAGAGAAGTACGAGGTATTGCACCTAATCTTAAAAAGGCAAAATAAAGGGTCGACGAGGTGTGGGCAGAAGACAGATATCTTGGCTCTGGAATATACAAGATTGGATGGGGATCAGGACCGTTGAGGCGCTGTTTCAAGCTGCCTAGGACATAGACGATTACTCTCAAGTGACGTCAGAGGGACCTGATATGACACTAATAGAAGAAGAAAGAATCTGCAGACGGTTTCTTACTTCTTGTATTGGTGTTGCTAGAATATAGCTATGTTAATACTTTTAAGCAAGTACGCATCACAAAAAGTCGATGTTCAGTTTTCGATCCCATTCCAGGTTATTTTCAATTGACCTAGACATTAAAATGTATTTTCCAAAGCTTCCCTTTTTTCTGGCTCCATAAAAGCATTAATTTATTAAAATTTTAAACATTATAAACCGATTAATAATTTTCCCATACTTTTTTTTAAAGCAGGGCAAAACATTGTATTGTATTTTTAGAATAAGTGCCTTTAAATTATAGTTCATTGTTTAGGAATTTAGGATGATATAAATGTTTTCTTTTTCGTAATGGGAACGTCAGCACGTAAAAATCAAAAATGTCATAAATTAGACAACGTTTCACTCCTTATAAATTAAGCCGGTTGTACCTCCCGATTCGTGTTTAGGTAAGTCCGATTAGCGCTTAATAATGTTGTTAAAAATAACCTCTAAATGTGATCAAATTAAGAAATTAACGTCGATTACAAAACGTGATGTCGGAAGTCATTTTTCATCCCTGAAAGTGCCCGAGCAATTGTTTTTACTTTCTAATAATCTACTGGTGAAAAATCGCCTACACGAAAGTACGTTAATATTGAAGATATTCATAAATCCTGTTTTATTTATCTTTTTTTCAAACATCTCTTCAGAATTCCTAGCCAAGGTGAATGGTATAAACCTATGATTTTTTTTTAAACACACACATCTCAAAAACTGTGCATAGAATACAATGATCTACAATTTGTCTCTGTTGAGTACAATTTGATCTATTAATTGTGTCTGTTGAGATTCGATTGTCTGATTTTGATTTCGGGAAATAAACTCAAAAATTCTTTAAATTCAAATTAAATATCTCAAAATACTGCTAGCGTGCTTGCAGTCCGGGGTTCGATTCCCAGGGGAGGGGAAATAAATTAGTGTTTTCTCACTACGGTATGTATTTAATTTAACCCTGGGCTGTTACCTGAAGCGTACCTTACCTTTACATATGATAATAATTTTAAAAAAAAATCAACTTATCACGGCATCACATCGATGCAGTGTCTTATTCATAAAATTTACTGTCCAAAATATACCCACATTTGGGTGTGATTTCCTAAGATGTAATATCTTTCAACCAACCGAAAACGGGCTTGTGACACTGGTCAAAGTTTGAATCTTATACAGTTGTTTGAAATTAGATAACTGATAGTGCTTGTAAAATAATATTGTAAACGCAAAAATAAACAGCATAAATTACAATTATTTACAGTTTGAATGAACAAATAATTGTAACACAATTTACTAATTGAAGCCATAAATATTTGACCTAGTGACGAAAGTACCATTTAATTTTTTTACATAGGTCCTCAACCCTGCATCCTACCCACATCTCGTTAAAATCATCAAATTCTCCACTAAATCGATGTCGCTTTACACCCATATGTCCGTAAGAATATATAGTATCAGAGTATTTTTGCCGAGAATTTTCACTCATGAATTACACGAAATTATAGTACCTACCCTAAAACATACAGAGTAAATCCACTCTCAAGTAGGTATGAGCTATAAAACTTATAAAGAGCCTTAGTAGGGCCATGATAAGTGGTGTTGCATAAGCCGTAACTACATCTTAGAATCACTTGGACGTTAGGTAAAAAAATATTAGAAAGTCAAGTGGTAACAACTCAAATATTTTTTTACTTATATGTAAAACTCGTGCGCTGTAAATCAATGTTTTACTCCATAAAAAGTCATCCATCATTTAGAGAAGGCGTTCGTTATATACCTATTATGCATTATATATCATGCCAGTCCCATTAAGTAATTAGCACCGTACTGAAAGTAGGTACTTTTGATACCGAGCCCGTATGCGTAGGTACTTAGCACTTGGGTCAAATTATACCTGGTGTCCTCATTGTAGGACCAAAATTCGTTCCGATCTGCGCATGACGTCACCGTTGTTGAACCGTCTACGAGTATATTGCCGTAAATAATGAAAAGGGTACCTACGTGTCTAAAATCTAAGCAAACTGGAAAAAGTCAAAAGAGCTTATTGTTACAGTTGTTCATCTTCTTCATCAAACCCTTATGCGCACCCCAATGGTGCATATGGCACTGCATCATATATACGCAGCGTTATCTTGATCATTAACACACGAAGGAGAGGTGATCAGCTCTCCGCTTCAGGTACCAGTCTAGGGTAATATCGAATAAATATTAGAGTAAAAAAATCATATATCTATTTGACCCTCCCCCCTCCCGGGAATCTAGCCCGGGACCACCAGTACGGTAGCCGTACGTGCTGACCACTACGGATGTGGAAATAAAATATATGTGGAAAAAACTATTAAGCTATTATTTTGTTACATGTATATTAAATGCAGTTCTATCAAGAAATTTCAGTGCTAAATTTTAATAAAAAAAATTAAGTTACTTGAATTGTTGTTTTATTTAAAAAAGAAATTTAATAAACTAATGAAATTATATAATTATATCACTGCCATCTAAAATCAAAAAGACCGATGACCTTGTCTTAAATGCAATTTATGATTTAGGAGGCACTGTTTTTTTTCCTTCTCAACCGACGGGAAATTAACATTTGAACCCAGTTTTGCACTCAAGTCTGCCAAACTGCAACGGTGCCTGTCGTGGAAGATTAATAATTCCAGCCAATAATTTACGGATTCAGTATAAATAAGGTACATTTATAGATAATTGCTCCTATAATAGGTACATACTTATTTGTTTTGTATCCATTTATAAATTAAAAATATAAAAGACACAAAAATTATTTTTCAATGTATGACATGATGCTATAAACAAAAAAAAACAAAAAAGAAGAAAAAGTCCCTTTCCAAGCACAAAACCTGTCTCTTTTTGAAAGAGACACAAATTAACCGATATTGACACAAATTAACCAATATTTACACAAATTTATTGATATTGACACAAATTAACCGATATTGACACATTATGGTATACCATCTTTAGACCAATTTATTAATTAATATTGACAAAAATTAAATAATATTTGGACAATTTTATTAATATTGACACAAATTAACCAATATTAACTATAATTTATTAATATTAACAGAAATTAACCAATATTTAGACAAATTTATTAATATTGGTACAAATTAACCGATATTGACACAAATTGCATTACCCGTATTAACATAAATTGGCCAATCGTTAACAAATAAGCTCGCGGTATGTTGCATAAGTGTGACTGGTTTGATTGTGCATAAAGCCAGCCATATGATTATCCCCTCGCATGCATGTTGGCTGTAGATATTAATAATGCAAGATATCAGAGCTGTTATTATGCCTTTACAAGAGTGTTACCCTAACAGCTACAAATAGCAGCTGGGCTTGTTAATCTCCAACATACATCTCAATCATATTCCCATGGACCTCGGCCAGGGAAGACGAATCGTTTTTCATTTTGAATTTAACCATTTTATCATATTATTTTTTGAGATCTCAACATGGATGAAGAAGTATATGGAAGTCTGTGCATTCACGGGGCTTAAGTGATCACTTTACACACGTGTCACATTCACCAATTCTACCCATGATTGACAACAACACCACTCAAATTCTTGGAAGTTCTATATATATAGTCCAATTTCGAAACATTGTGCTTGAATCGCTAGAAATTCACTAGAGACATCTATTCGTGAGATGAAATAAGCTTTTTATTGAGCAGAAACTCTTTGATTTGAATGTGAGGTCCGAATCCTGGATTATAATCACAAACATGAGAAGCGCTAGAAAATATCCTTTCCATATTGTTATTTTAGCTTATAATTTGACCAGTTAATTTATTAACAACATTTTGAGGTCTCCAAATACTTGTTTACAAATCTAGATTATCTCCAATTGTAGGAGTGATTTTTCACAGTAAAATAACCCCCATAATCGGAGATAATCCAGATTTGATAAGTATTTAAACATTTTAAATGAAAGCATGAATATTATTCCTTCAATATTTGAGAAAGCTGGCCTTATACTCTCTCTCCTGAAAATATATGTCAACTAAATCCGTATGAATCTTACCTATGTTCAATTGGAAACGCCAAAATCAGTCATTCTTCCAAATCGATTCATTAACAACCCACGTGTGAAATTTCATCTTCTTTCTCATAAAAAACAATAGTTGTTTTATCTCAAGTTGAGACACCTAAGTTAGCCAAATAACAAGTCCTAAGCTCTAGGATGCTCTGACTTCCATCTTCTTTCACATAAACACGATAGATGTTTCATCTTTAGTGTTTATTCAAGTACCTATAATATTGTTAAAAAAATATTTTGAAATATTATTTTAAACTAATGATGATGATTTTCTTTCTCTGGGACCACGTCTGATGATCGTCGGTGGATGAAAACTTTATAGTCAATAAAACCAAAACCTTATGGATAAACAAACGCTACTCTGTCTGGCAGCGTGGATGATTCTCCTCACAGTGATCCAGAGATTGGCAATGTGTTAGGACCAGCTTGTTGTGTTCCAGAGGCAAGCAAAGTGAATTAAAGGAAACAAGTTCGTCCAAGGAAGGCCGAGGTGACGTTGTCCATGATACAAGGACCTACAACCTGAGACGAGGAGAGCTGACTCCAACAGTCTACAAAGACGATAAGTCGGGATGGGGCTAGGAAGAAGAGTTCATCATGATGATACATGGAATTGAAATATACCAGGTGCAAGAACGACTACGACATCAATTTAGAATCTTGAAGATGAAAGACTTGAAGAAAGATACATGTAGAGAATGTGACAAAAACTCTTAATTTTGAAATATGATCCAAAAACTAAAGGCTCTAAATCTACCATATATTCGTAAAGAAATAGAAGCATAACAGGGGTAGCCCACGTCATCGTAGAAGCCCCATCTTCTGAAGACGTAACAGACAACCAGTCTACACAAAAAAAAAAACTTAATTGAAACTAAAAACTTTTCACTTAAAAAATTGTAGTCAGTCCCTTATGACGAGAAATCTGGTTTTTACAAGATCAGGTAGATACATAGTAATATTTTTAATTAATGTTTATCGATTTAACCCTTAAATTCGTTTCAGAAATCGTTGTTTTACTGCCATAAATCACTGTAAACCTATACTCTACAATACAATTATCTAAATAAATTTCTCCAACTTAACCCTTTTACGTATAAATTGTACTCCATGCGTAAGATAACTAATAAGAATTAAACCCTGAAGAAGGCAACAGGTTGTTGCCGAAACTAGTTGGTTAATAAAAATGTGAGTGGATCAAAACACAAAGTATTTTATTTCTCGAAATACATAATATATCAATATGATCCACAAAGTTAATGCTTTCAATTTTCAAAACATAAAAAAAATTGTTCATTTAGGGTTGTTTTTTTTACTAAAAGTTTTCTATTCAAAAAATTTTTTTTTAATATTGAAAGCATTAACTTTGTGAGTGGATCAAAAAACAAAGTCTTTTTATTTCTCAAAATTCTTTATTTCTTAACGTCCAATATACGATAAATTGCAACTTAATTTTCTTTAATCCCAGGTTAAATTAAACGTAATTTTTGCTTAAAATACCGTTTTTGTATTTAAAAAAAGTTTTTCTTCGAAAGAAATGTATGGTTTTGAAAGGAAAAGAGTTATTGAAAGGTAAGGAGTTGTAATTTTTTTTAAAAATAAATTTACATTTAAAATGAAATCAGATTACAATATAGATTATAAAAAAGAATTGTGCGCGGAGACACGTCTGAACTCTTGTTCGGCTGATCGCTTAATGAATTGGATGTTTGTGTTTGAGATCTCACCCTAAAAGAAGTCTTTTACGAAAATTTTACTGTATTATTTTTTGACATCTCATCAAAGATGAAGAAGAATATGGAAGTCTGGGCATTTACGGGGCTGACGACCGTCATAGGCTGGTTTAAGTGATCACTTTACACACGTGTAACATTCACCAATTCTACCCATTATTGACAACCACACTACTCAAATTCTTGGAAGTTCTATATATATATGAACCAATTTAGAAACTTTGTTCTTGACTCACTAGAACTTCACTAGAGACATCTATTGGTGAGATCTAATATTACACGTGTGTAAAGTGATCACTTAAACCAGCCTATGACGGTCGTCAGCCCCGTAAATGCCCAGACTTCCATATTCTTCTTCATCTTTGATGAGATGTCAAAAATAATATGAAAATAACTCCTGTAAATGGAGATAATCCAGATTTTGTAAACAAGTATTTGGACACACTCAAAATGTAAAATTTTACTGTATAAATTATCCAAAATTATTATTGTCTTTGATACCAGATATTTAATTTTAATTTTCGATCATCATTCATTGTATTGTGGACTTTTTCGTCATTCTGCGAGGTTATAGAGCGATGTGTATACAACGGGTTAAAGCAAAACTATAATACAACATAAGACCATTACATTATTCATATAATATACTGCATATGTATTTCCCGGGCGGTCACGACCTCCAGATGAGTAATGATAAATTAACAAATTAGATTTCAGAGGTGTGATAGTGTTTTTAATTAACACACTCGATTATGCTCGTAATATTATCGGAATGTATTAGGGAGGCAATACATACTAATAAGTATTCCTTATTAGTGCGGAGCCGAGGTGGAAGCGCTTAGGTAACTCGGCTGGAAACAGGTTAGGAGAAGTATTCTTTCTGCCTACATATCGAATAGTTACTCTGTTTCTCCAATAATTTACACAGCACGGGATTTCGTATTAATTACTATTTTAATCAATTAATCGACTAGGTCATATTCTATAATATTTATTTATTTTAAGTCATACAAATGATTAAAAATTACAATTAGATTCTACAACATTTTTAGTATGTCCAAATACACAATATCTGGATTATCTCCAATTACAGGAGTTACTTTCATATTATTTTTTGACATCTCATCAAAGATGAAGAAGAATATGGAAGTCTGAATGCAATCTATAATCTAATGTAGTCTGAAGTAATGGGTAGAATTGGTGAACGTTACGCGTTTGTAAAGTGATCACTTAAACCAGCCTATGACGGTCGTCAGCCCCGTAAATGTCCAGACTTCCATATTCTAATTCATCTTTGATGAGATGTCAAAAAATGATATAAATAGATTTTAGTTTAGTACTGATATTTCTTGGTGGAACTGCATTTTATAGAATAAAATAATAAGTATGTATTTTTTTAAAGTTAATTATATTTAACCAGCGACCGGATTTTGTCGTAACCGACATCATCAGACTGGTGTGAGGCTAGACAAAATTCTTTGTTATATACACAACAAGGGAGGAGTTGAAAATCATGATTTTACCATATATAATTTTTCTGCCAAAATGAATGAGTTTAAGTATTGTATTATTATAATTTCTATAATTTATTCTATAAAAAATACAATTATCAATAATGTATCCTTACTGGGTTTTTTTTGTGCCGAGGGCACATTTTACAAAACTAAATTATAAAATTATACGGAAAGTTAATTGTTTATAAATCATGTTATATGAATTTTACATCTTTATTGCAAAAATAATTAAAGTTTTTTTTGACCAAAAAGTATGTAAGTGTGAGGTTTTGTTTGATATTCTTCTACGTTTTGGATCTTCTGGTTCTATATACATTTCCATAAAGTATAATAATTGTGATCTGCTGGGAGGTGCTTTTTGCTTTATGTGATTGTAATTCTTAAATGCATTTGCAAAGATTTTTTGGTTTATAGTTTTCTGACTGTCATGTGTTGTAATTGGTTGAAAATTTCATTTGTGGGAGTCCCAGTAAAAGTCCAATACTTAAGTGTTGGATAAGAGAAATATGCGAGATGCAAGACGTCGTTAGATGGGGAAGACAACGATGAAGACAATGGTATGCGCATGTGAGGAGAATGGATCCATCCAGACTCCCCCACATTGCAATGCACGGCCAACCCCAAAGCAGACCACCAAATAAATGGATTGACAGCTAGGAATCAACAAGCAGAAAAAGAAGAAAATACTCATTTTGCTTTGAAAAAAAACAAAGAAATAACAATTTACGCTAAATCTTTCTCAAAACTGATGTTACTCCGCCATCTTGGTTTTTCTCTGTTGCATTCTGTTTTATCATCGGAAGACTTTTAACCTCAAAATTAAAAAAAAAACATTTCTTTACGTATGCATACATATATAATATATTTTGAATATCTATCTACAAATGTTTTTTTTATATGTTACATTATGAAAAACATTATGATTGGTAAAATAAAGTAGTTGTCGCTCATTTGTTAATATTTCCTATACACATCGCTCACTCCTTTCAAGAACGTCATAAATCAAAAAACTTGATTTTTCAGGAGAACGTTTTAAAAGTTTAAAAATATAATACAATATATTAAAAATAAATATCAAGCCACTTATTGAACTTTTTACTGTGCAATAGATCTTTTTAGGTAAAACCTAACTGTTTTTTCTCCATTTGAAAAATATTCAGTTTATTTTTAAAAAATTACTTAAACAATACATTTTCTTCAAAATGCAAAACAACACTCTCTGCCCTGTAGCGGGTAAATATTAAGTTAAAAACATGCCTCTTTTGCTGAGATATAGTACATTTTCTGGGCATTCCGTAAACATGCACAACTGAAAATTTACGATTTTTGATTTATGACGTTCTTGAAAGGAGTGAGCGACATGTCTTAATCTCACCGAAGAAATGGATTTATAGCTAGGAATCAACATCGCAGGAGGCTAATCCCTCTTAAAAAAAACAGGTCTCAAGGCCTACACCAAGCAGAAGAAAAAGAAGAAGAAGAGCACTAACTAAAAATGTCTTGGATTATCCATTATTGAAACGTCAAAGAATATCAATGACGTCACACCCGAAAACACAAAACCACATTTACAAATCAATAAATTCAAACACAATCTAAAAGTACCACGTCATCATCAAATCTAACAATAACTCATTGTAAAAATCATTTAATTCCGTCATATTCATTTCATCAAAACGCCCCAGCAGAATTAAACATCCTAAATCAAAATCGAGACCCATTATAATTTGGTATCTATGATACAATACACTATGGAGCATTTTCCTGTGTCGGTTATGATTAGTTTAGTACGTCTTTTGGCATAACAATGATACCGAAATACAGACATCATCAGATTGTAATATGTACCTGTGTGTGACGTGAGGCCAGGGCCCGTCAAAGGAGGCCGTTGGGGGCCTCTGGGGGCCCCGCTGCGGGCCGGAGCCCGAGGGAGGGGTAGCGCCACGGGGGGCGCTTTATTAAGTCGCTATTCTACTACAAAAGAGCTTATTGTGAGACCAAGGGTGGTTCATATTCAAACTAATTACGTTTTTTATTAATATTTTTTTAAAATTAATATTTCTTCGTGTTTGAATTTCTTCTCCTACCCTTTATCCACATCCAATGGTGCATAGGGCACTGCATTGTATTGAGGCAGTGTCATCTTGATCGTTACCCACATTCGAAAACTTGAGATTCGTCAATAAAATTGACAAATAAACAAATTGAACTATTTTTTATGAAAAATCCATTTTTTTAATCGATTGTTATTGCCCGTACAGTGTCCACCAATTTTGAAATGGACCATTTTTACAAAAAAAAAGTCTACAATGTTAGCAAGTCCTTCTAACTCTTATCCGCACCCAATGGTGCATAGGGCACTGCATCGCATTGCCACATTTGAATTATTCATAACGAATATGACCTTAATCATGACAAAAAAACATTTTAAAGAATAATAAAATATGTATTTTTGTTACAAATTCGCGGTGAGTTCCTTCGATGATTTTATGCAAAATTCAAAATCGTGCATAGTAATTTGTCCTATGGCATGATGAAGTATTTCACGATGATAGATAATATTCATAAGCCGCATACAGTAGTTCATCGACACTTAATACTCGTAAACGTGACGTTCTCTGAAATGAGATGGTGAATTTGTATCCACTTTTTGATCGAAACTGATCGTATTGACATTAATAAACTTGTAATTAGTATTTGGCTTGTCCGCATCCGTAGTGTAATGGTCAGCACGCTCGGCCACCGGTCTGGAGGTCCCGGGCTCGATTCCCGGGGGGGGGTCAAATAAACATAAGTGTTTTTTTCACTGAAATATTTATTCAATAATACCCTGGACTGGTACCTGAAGCGGAGGGCTGATCACCTTCCCTTCATGTGTAAAAGATCAAGATAACTCTATTATATGACGCAGTGCCATATGCACCATTGAGGTACGGATAAGGGTTTTATTCTTATTATTATTATTATTATTGATATTTTAGTTTTATATTTAAATAATATTATTCTAAATAGTTCAAAAATAACTTTTAATTTCAGTTGAGTCTTTTGTATTGTGAAGCCAAGACTTCTTCCTTATGTCCACTCTTCTTCCACCCATATTCCATAATAATACCATATCTTGTACAAATTGTATCATGGGCATGTGGAGCGAATGAATAACAATATAAGGACTAAGAAAATATATGTGGCTAATGTGGGAGGGAGAACAGAACGAGGAAGGCCGAAAAAAACTTGGCACAATCAGATCAATCAGAACTTAAAATCTGGTGGTGTCAAAAGTCTACGTCATCGGGGATGTATGACTAGATGTATGGATGTAAAGTAGGCGAGGAGTGTATGTCAGGACAGAAGAGTGTGGCATTCCATCCTCTCTGCCTACCCCTCCGGAGAAACGACGTGATGGTAGTAGTAGAAGTAGTTGTATCAAAATGTAAAAAAATATGAATAACTTCTTATTTTAACCGGTATAGACAAATTGTATGAGAATGTTAAACTAATGAAATACTCCTTATTTTAACCGTCATGTTTAAAGTTTTTTTTTAAGAATGTGCCTCCTGGCAGTGGACTACTAGCTGTCCTAGTGGGTCATCTAGAAAGGTCTAAAATATTGGGTTTTATTCAAAGATGGTCAATTTTGAACAGCCTCTTGTGTATATGATATCGCAACAATGAAAAGAATTCCGAGCTAACAATTTGATAGGTGTTAGGAGCGGTGTGATTTACATTTACACACGTACCTATTACTTGTACGTGTTTATATGTCTATTCAAATTAACTCTTGATGTCTGTATTTTCCTGAACAAACAGGTGTTCTGCCCGACTCACCCATACACTCGCACAGACACACACATTGTGTAAGGGTACACGCACACTCCGTTACGTATTGCAATGACTTAACTAAGAGGACGTGATTGATGTTGACCACTGACTACTTATCTATTCGATTGTACATACTTTTTTCTGCAACATTGGGTACTATATTTTTGACATCTCAACATATATGAAGAAGAATATGGAAGTCTGGGTATTTATGTATTAATTGTTCAATCAAACACAGATTTTATGAGTCTACCAAGTTGTATTTAATTATTAAAAAACATAACAAAAAAAAATATACTGTGGCAATTGTTTTGACTAGTAATGGCATTTTCAAACGAATGCATAACAAGGCGAAACAATTGTCACAATATTAATTTTAATGTGTTTTTTAACAATAAAATACAACTTGGTAGACTCTAAAAATCTATGTTTGATTTAACAATTAATACATAAATTAAAATGGAGTTCTCCAAATTAAACGTTAAATTTAGAAATCCAAAAAAACCTAAATTCTAATAATAATTTATTAAATAATATATTGTTTCAAAATTCTTCACCTTTGCTTTCCATTTTTCCTTTGTTTTCAAACTCCGCCCCTTGACTAACCCCCTCCTCCTAACTTTCCCCTCTCCTTATTTATAGAACAATTTTATATTTTATATTTTATTTACTATACAGACCTGAATTATGGAAGTTTAACTTCTGAAGCATGTAGTCTTTAATAAAACTCAAGTGGTAAAAAACAACTGTTTTCTTTAATCATTGAAACGTCAAATCAATAAATAATCTGAGTATTTAGACTTGAAATCATTTACAGGGCTTATTACCTGTCGTAGGGTGGTTAAGTGATCATTTTACACACGTTTAACATTTACCATTCTACCCATAATTGACACCACACAACTCAAATTTTTGAAATTCCTACATTTATCATAAATCTTGTAACGCTTTATATTTGACTAAACTAAAACCACCTACGATTGGTTTGAGAAAGCTTTTATTTCTATTGGATACTTTTTTATTGGGTGCTTCTTGCCGATAGTAGAGGCGACCTGCAGAAGCTGGTGTCAAAGTTATATAATGTGTGCAATAAAAGTGATTTGGTGATGAATGTTGAGAAACCTAACTCCTGGTCTTTGAAAGAGATAACAGGTAGATGATTTCATATATTTCTGAAGTATGTTTTCTAGAGATGAATGATTGATAATGCCAAAAACAGGAGAGTGAATGCTGAAGACAGAGGAAAATGTGCACGAAATCATTTATAACCAATAAAAACTTTCCGCGAAAACTAAACTAGTGATACATAATGGAGTCCTGCTTTCAACCCTACTACTACTACTACTACTACTACCATCACGCCGTTTCCCCGCAGGGGTAGGCAGAGAGGATGGAACGCCACACTCTTCTGTCCTGACATACACTCCTAGCCTCCTTCACATCCATACATCTAGTCATACATGCCCTCCGATTACGCAGACTTTTGACACCGTCAGATTTTAGGTTCTGATTGATCTGATCGTGCCAAGTCTTTTTCGGTCGTCCACGTTCTGTTTTCCCTCTCACATTCGCCACATATATTTTCTTAGTCATTCTCTCGCCATCCATTCGCTCCACATGTCCATACCACCGCAAAGAGCTCTTTCTAATCTTTTCAATTATTCCTCGTTCAGCCTTACATTCCTTTCTTATATCATCGTTTTTAATTCTGTCATACAATGATTTTCCACACATTCGTCTGAGGGAGCGCATTTCAACAGCATTCACTTTGCTTTCATCCTTCCTTTGCCAGTTCCATGTTTCGCTTCCATACATTATTCAACCCTACTAATAAAAAAATTCAAATACTTGAAAGTGGTCGGGTTGGGAGTCGGAATGATTGGCGGGTATGCATGAGGAGACATTTGTCCGCCTCCGTAGTGTAATGGTCAGCACGCTCGGCTACCACTCTGGAGGTCCCTTGTTCGATTCCCAGGGGGGTCAAATAAAAATAAGTGATTTTTTTACTGTAATATTTATTCCATATTACCCTGGACTAGTACCTGAAGCGGAGGGCTGATCACCTTTGCTTCGTGTGTTAATGATCAAGATAACACTGCGTTTGTATGATGCAGCGCCTTATGCACAATTGAGGTGAGGATAAGGGTTTGAATGAAAATGAAAAATGAAATGCATGAGGAGATGCATGAATGTGAAAGAGGCTACTAAAGAGGTTGTTGTCTCTCTGCCTACCCCTGCGGTGAAGTGGCATAATGATTAGTTAGTTAGTTAAAAATATAAGTAAATATTATGAATATAACCAAGAAGTTAAAAAACATAAACGATAGCAGTGAAAATTGATGACTGGTCATGTCCTCCGCTTCAAAGTCAATGCTATTTAGGAAACTAAAAAGCCGTCAATGAGCTAACTACCAATTTAAATTCTATCAGTACCGGGTTTATCGTTTAAGATCTGAAATTGAAAATACCTATTTAGAGAGCTGTCAGCTGCTTTTGCAATGCATTTCGGCTAAGGGAGGCAATATCTGTAACGACCTATTCAAATTAATAAGCTATGAAAAAATATTGCTACATAGAGAGAGCGGAAACTAATTCCACGTGTTATATATCCAGTGCGTGTAATTATTGCTTATATCTTTGAGATCGGGTATATTTTTATAATTACTCCCAGTCCCAGATCAACGCTGAGGCTTGAGCAATTTTCAGGGTATCACAGACCAAAAATAAGGTTATATCGTAAAAAAAATACTTATTTGAATCAGGAACTTGGTGATTTAATTTAAATTTAACTTAAAAATGACATCGCTTTATATTTAAATTGATAAATCAATCGATGAGTTGATAACTCAAAAGATTGCATAGGCGATAAAACTTTTATAAATAGTGATAATTTTCTAGTATTTGTTTTAATATTCAAATCGTTATGTCAATTAACAAAATGAATGCCAAATCGGTAAATTATTTTTTTAAATATTTAAATATCAACATATGGGTAGGTACAACAAGAATTTGAAGGATGTATAAATGTCAAAAGCAAGACAGAGAAAGATGCATGCATGGTCATCAAGAGCACAAACAACAAGAATGAGCAGGATGCATTTACATCAAGAGCTTATACAACAAGAATGAGAAGGATGCACAAACATCGAGATCATATACAACAAGAATAAGAACGATGCATTAACATCAAGAACGTATACAACAAGAATGAGAACGATGCGTAAACATCAAGATCAAAAACAATAAGAATGAGAAGGATGCATAAACATCAAGATCAACAACAATAAGAATGAGAAGGATGCATAAACATCAAGATCAACAACAATAATGATAAGGATGCATAAACATCATGATCAACAACAATAAGAATGAGAACGATGCGTAAACATCGAGATCAAAAACAATAAGAATGAGAAGGATGCATAAACATCAAGATCAACAACAATAAGAATGAGAAGGATGCATAAACATCAAGATCAACAACAAGAATGATAAGGATGCATAAACATCATGATCAACAACAATAAGAATGAGAAGGATGCATAAACATCAAGATCAACAACAATAAGAATGAGAAGGATGCATAAACATCAAGATCAACAACAATAAGCATGAGAAGGATGCATAACATCAAGATCAACAACAAGAATGAGAAGGATGCATAAACATCAAGATCAACAACAACAAGAATGGTAAGGATGCATACATATAAGAGCGTATACAACAAGAATGCCAAATCAATAAATAATAAAACACTGTAAAAATAATACTTTAATAGGACCCATTTCATTTATGTTTTTTGTGCTACTGATTTTGTTGTGGAGAAATTTCTCAATTAAAATAAATTGCTATTCAAACATTATGAATCTCGATACAGTAAAACCTCGATATAACGGACTTATTAGGGTGAGGGGATGTCCGGTACAGCCTAAAGTAAGTTATATCAAAACAGGTTTTAAATTATTCAAATGACTTTTTTATGTAAATATGAACAATGTATTTAGATATAAATGAATAATACAAAACACAAACAAAATTCTATTTTCATTAATCGATTCGGCATTAACTTTGTGGTAAAATGTATCCATTTTTAAATAAATGTTTTACTTAGTAAATACCACTATTTCTTAAAATCTACTGTGACACGTGTTTCGATGCATTCCGCATCATTTTTAAACACCGTATGACCGTATTCTATTTGTTTTCTCGTCGTGCAATGATGTTGCTGTTTGATATCGACGCACTTGCTTTCGGTAATCCTGCTTTGAAAAAGGAATCATGTTTTTTTTTGTTGAACTTTTGGATTTTTCTGTTTTTTTTTATTTAACTAACTCACTAAAATACGAAAATGCGTAAAATATAATTAAATTTCGTCATCTGACGAATAGTCAATAAATGTTTTTAGAATCTAACCTCCAATAACTTCATTTTTGGCAGTGTTATTGTTGCTCCGGCTTGCAGCAGTCTACAAACAGGACTGCATTATGTCTTAAATTCTAGTGCTATGACGTATAGGGTGATTATTGTGATCGCTAAAAATTGTTTACATGCGACAATACTTGAATTTAAGCATGTATAATGTTAATCGGATGATTTTATTATTTAATTATTTTAATTTTTATATATTTATTTATTGAACGGCTTAAGCCTTTAACATAATACATATATACAGTATCTAATATAAAAATGCAATAATGAATACACTAATAGTAACAAAAAGTCTTGAAAATAAAATAAAATAACAAATAGTAAGCACTGGTAAATACAAGTCTCCTTCACACACTATCAGCGAGCAGCGAGAGAGAGTGAAACACAACGTTTAAATATATCCATTATAACATGCAGAAGAAATGCCTAGAAAGTACAGACTTCAAGGTGGATAACAATATATTAAATAAATCTATACTATAAAAAGCATTGGCTAACATGTGAAGCCGCGGAATCGGAGAGAACATAGCATAGTTTGCATTATGTACTAATACTATTAAAAGCATTGTTAACTTCGTGGTATGGTAATATAACAGTCTCCTTATCATTAATCGTTTGTTTCATACCACTTTAATAAACACTAATTTGTGACAAACGGTTTCGGAATAATTATTTCATGAGGTTATGTATCGTCAGGTCATTAAAATAAAATTATTACGGTCTGAAATTTGTACAAAAATAAATTTTCGAAAGAGAGAAAGAAGACAACGAATCCCAATGGGAATATTTTTAAAAGTGGACGCAAAAGTTAAATTTAGTTGGTTATTTACTATGGGTAAGTCTTAATGAATTATTTTACTTATCTCTTATTTATTTTTTACATTCGAACGGATTTTTGGCAGTTATATCCGAAGTTCATTAAATAGGGGTCCGTTATATCGAGGTTTTACTGTTTTTAAAGGAAAATAACTACTTAATGATTGAGAGAACTCACTCAGAACAAGATGTTTAATTGCCTCTGTAAAATTTCCTAATATGCAGTAAGGATAATTCTTTAATGAGGCTACGTTATGTAATTATATGCGGACTCGAAATGAAAAATATTAATTATAAAATGATTTTGAAAAAGGTAAGTGGTCGAGACCGACTTTGACCGAGGCTTGTAAAGTGAACAGTAATGAAAGTGGTGATGGGTCCAAATGAGATGTCGGACTGGTGATAATTTAATATTCATTGTTCGCTTAGTTTACGACTTCTGTGGTTTGAAATTCCTGAATGTTAAAAACGCAATACAAGCTTTTGAAACGAGGCCTTCGATGAGTAAATTCTAATCCTACGAACTAAATTTTATGTTTCTCATTTGTTTGTTAAATATACCCAAGCCTTCTTACTCGTATTCATCTTTTAACATATATTATTTATTGGAAATACTTTACCCATAAATTACCGCATACCAATCTCTAGGATTGAAACTAGTCAACATTTTGAGTGTGTCCAAATACTTGTTCACAAAATCTGGATTATCTCCAATTACAGGAGTTATTTTCATATTATTTTTTGATATCTCATCAAAGATGAAGAAGAACATGGAAGTCTGGGCATTTACGGGGCTGACGACCGTCATAGGCTGGTTTAAGTGATCACTTTACACACGTGTAACATTCACCAATTCTACCCATTATAGACAACCACACTACTCAAATTCTTGGAAGTTCTATGTATATATATGAACCAATTTAGAAACCTTGTTCTTGAATCACTAGAACTTCACTAGAGACATCTATTGGTGAGATGTAAAGAAGCTTTACTTTCTTCATCTTTGATGAGATGTCAAAAAATAATATGAAAATAACTCCTGTATTGGAGATAATCCAGATTTTGAAGCTAGTCGTTAGATCCATGAGAATCAATATATCGACTATTGTATACATTGCTAAAAACTCGGCAGTCGATATACTGACGATGAGGCCAGTGTATTTCGACAATAGAGCTGGAATGTAGTGTCGAATCGCGGGCGTTTCTTATGTTCCGATCTAACAATAATATTCACAAATAACAAACTAAACATTTTTTTGTGAAAACCCTTTGTTTCCGCCCTAAAAATAAAGGAATGGGTAAATGATCAAGAGTTAATTCTATGAAAATTGTCAAATAGCTTATATTCTTAATTTTCTCTCCCTTTTTTGTGTGTATATTAGGTTAAAGTGGATAAAAACAATAAAAAATGTATGTAAAAAGAACTCCACCGACAAGACACACAAGGTGGCTTGGTGGGGGTCTCTGCAAAAAAAATATATTTAAAATTGTTCTTTAAATAAATGTATACTATGAAAGCAAAAAAAACATCGTCGACCAAATCTGAAATGGACCATTTTTGCAAAAAGAAAACTTAAATTTCAGTATAAAATACAAACTTATAATAAGAAACGATCTCGGTACTAAAACAGTTAAAGGAGTCGTTTATAGGTTAAACATAAAATAGTGTATTAATTTAAAAAAATTATGGATTAATTTTAAATCAAACACAGATTTTTTGAGTCTAATAAGTTGTATTTTATTAACAAAAAACACATAAAAAATTATATTGTGACAATTGTTTCGCCTAGTTAGGGCATTGTTTGTCACAATATAATTTTTCACAACATAATTTGTCACAATTTGTCACAATAATTTGTCACAATATAATTGTCACAATATAATTTTTTATGTGTTTTTTGTTAATAAAATACAACTTAGTAGACTCAAAAAATCTGTGTTTGATTTAAAATTAATACATAAATTAAAATGGAGTTCTACAAATTAAACGCAAAGTCAATAAATAAAATAGTGGGTGATTAGTAATTACTAACTATTAAAATAATATATCAACGCTACAAACAAATTCTCTAACCAAAAACACAATACGGATCGTAATTATTATTGAAATATTATTGACAGCCGCGATAAATTCAATGCAGTCCAATTAAGTCATAACACTTCTATGGACATCAAAAAAATACACCATTTTCCGTTTTGTTTCGCCTTAATACCTCGCCTGAATAAATTTGAAATAATTATTTATTATTACGAAACATAAGTATGGACCAGACCCGCCTTTCTCTTTTAAGCCACCATTTATCACTCAAATTATTAAGATAAATCTATCATAATTTATGCCAGCATTATCATAATGTCAAAATTCGCAATGCCGAGACAGTATTACACGAAATCTCTCTATTAGGAGTAGACAATGGAGGGAACGGAGAAAATTATTTACGAGAGAAAAATCTAAATCACATTTCGTGATTATAATAAGTTGTATAATAAATATTTTTGTTTATTGCCAGTCTGAGGATCGAGAGAAATCGCCTGTCTCAAATATATTATTTATCGATATTGATTTTGTTTATATTTGAGAATATCTCACGCCCTAATAACATAACTGGCTTTATATAACACAACTGACTTTGTATAACATACTCGTAACTCAAATTTTTCGACAGAAAAATATTACATATTCACAACATTTTGGGGGTGTCCAACTCCTTGTTCACGAATCGGGGTTACTCCAAATTTTTCTTTAAATTTTGTTTTTCAAAAAAACGAACTTAATATTTTTTAGTTATAAAGTTTCATAAAAATACATGCTTATTCGAATGCAATGTTGTTACAACATTTCGAAGAAATCGGTCAATAACTGAGATTTAAGATTTTGAACAAACAAAGAATTGCATTTTTGACATCTCAACGTAGATGAAGAAAAATATCAAAGAAAAGTCTAAGTATACACGGGTCTTGCGACCTGCCATTGGCTGGTTTAAGGAATCGCTTTACACGCGTGTAACATTCGCTATTCTACCTATGATTGAAAACCACTCTACTCATATTTTCAGGCGACTGCCAGTATGTTTAATAATTCTAAAAAGATCTGGCGTACATTTGAAAATAAAAGGGTGTCTGCTAATAGACTTATTAATTATATGATAAAAATATATAGTAGTTCCAAAAAAAATATTAGTGTGGTTGTCAATCATGGGTAAAATGGTGAATGTAACACGTGTATAAAGTGATTGCCTATGACAGGTCGTAAGCAATGTAGATACCAAGACTTCCATATTCTTCTTCTTCAATGTTGTGTTATGACACCACTTCGATAACATCGCCTTTATATAATCAACGATCAAGTCATCTATAAGAAGCAAACAGCTTCTTCCTCAGGACTAATAAATACTAATTACAGTTTAGTATTATTGTATTACAAATAATACAAATCAGTGTTAAAGCAGAAATTGTTCCACATCATACTTAAATTATAAAAAGACAAAATATATTTTAATAAATTTATTTTGCAAGTTGACTTTTTTTTTTAAATTACCTAACGTCCAAGTGACTCTGAAATCTAGCTACGGCTTATGCAATACCGTTTATCATGTCCCTACTCAGGCTTCAACTTTATATAAGTTTCATAGCCTATGCCTACTTGTGAGTGGATTTACTCTTTATGTTTAAAGTTACTATAATTTTATGTAATTCATGAGTGAAAATTCTAGGCAAAAACACTCGCTATTTCGCTGGAGGTATGTGCAAGTTGACTTTTCAACGATCATGTCATTTATAAGATGCAAACAGCTTCTTCTTTAAATACTAAATACAGTATTTTGTGTATTAGAAGCATTGTTTACTTTGTGGTATGGTAAAATAATACTCTCCTTATCATTCATCATTCACTTTGTAAAAAAAAATATAGTGGTATTACACAAACTGAACGATGAATGATAAGGAGTGTTACTAAATACCACTTTTAGTATTATTGTTTAACTAATAATAATCCATTGTTGAAAAATAAACTGTTCAACATCATAATTAAGTCGTTAAAAGACTTTATCTTCAAATTAATTCATTTTGCAAGTTATAAAACATAACTTTTTATATATCCTTTTAATAAAGTTACCTAGTTCTTCTTCTGCGTCACAAATAAAGACATCAAATCTGATTTCCTTTGAGATGCGTCGGCATAGTAAAAATTACACAAGAATGGGGCGTAAATCGAATTCATTGCAATGGGCTGTCTACTCGCGATAGCTATGGGGACATTACTCATACTCTTACTGTGTGATGCCATGGGAAAACTGGACTAGAACCCTATCTTTCTCCACCGATGCACGACGAGTCAATTCGCTACGACTCAAGTAAGACATGTATCAAATATAAGTCAGTAACATATATTATATACTCTGACCTCATATAGAAACTAGCGAAGGAGATCAGAAGTCGTATCACCATTGCCAATAATGACATGTTCAAATCTAGTCTAAATCTGGAAAGACTAGGGTGTGAGTTAAAACACTAAGATAAAGCTTGTCAGGAGTTTGGTCCACTCCATTTTCTCTCTATGCTGCTGAAACAGTTCAGTGCAGTTCTTAAGGCAAGTTACTTGTGTCAATGAGGATACCCTGGAACTACTGGTTATGATTGGTAGCCTGAAGAGGAAGAGAGGGTGAAGAAGAACTCCCATACGATGGACCGATCAAGTTAGGGCAGCAGCAGGCACCTCGGTGGTTGAAGCTCTACGTGCAGCGCAGTCAAGGAATGGAGAAAAGTTACTGCTTCGACAAAGGTCACAACCCTCAGTAATGAGAAAGATGGAATATTAGGTGAACTAGGAATTATGTACGTCATTATTTTGAGCCAGTTAGATTTGAACACTTCAAACTATGGAAGAATTAAGCCAAAAACCCAGATCTTCTTGGTCTATAGTGCAATTTAATTTAAACCGCATTGGGAAAGTTCATAAAATGAGTATTTGGGTATCCGTCGTAAAAGAAGCGCGCGTGGACATATGCAATACTTACTATTAACACGACAAAGGTTTTTTTGACAATTTGTGACTGAGGAAAAAAAATTATGATAATGTAAGACGAAAAAAAAACTTTCGCAAAACCAAACCAAAAATTAACAGTAAAATCTAACCAGCGTTTGTGAATCATCTTCGCCTTTACGACATTCATGAATCCCGATCAACATACTCGCCGATTGTTCAGACTCCTGACCTGATCACTTTTGAGCATTGGAAATACTTTATTATGCCAAGTTTTCTTCGGTCTTCTTCTGCTTCTATTTCTTTCCAAGCACATTCGCCTCATAATGTATATATTAGTTAGTCAGCTCGGAAGTCGGAATAATCGGCAGGTTCGTATGAGGAGGCGAATGGATGCGGAAGAGGCGAAGATTGTTTGCAAAGACGAATGGTGTGGCGTTCTATTCTGTCTACCTATTCTTGCGCTGAAGCGGCATGATGGTCATATATATATATATATATATATATATATATATATATATATATATATATATATATATATATATATATATATATATATATATGTATATATATATATATATATATATATATATATATATATATATATATATATATATATATATATATATATATATATATATATATTGGACATTTATACAATTCTTTTTTTTTAAACCAACCTCAATTCGGTTAAGCCCGTAATAACAATTAAAATGTTGAAACATTAAAACTACCCAAATGTTTAGCCGGATTAAAAATATTATAATTAGTTGCTTAGTTAAGTTTTGAATTAAATTAGAAGGTCAAGAATGTATCACAATTAATATACTGTTATTCCACTTAGGTTAAATTTCTCACTCAACAAACGTTTGAAAAGAGATCTCTTTTACTATAAATTATGAGATAATATACGTCTTCATAAATTATGCTATTTGTGATCTGATCACCGCCGGTAAATATTTACACCTCACTATCATCCTTGTGAATGAATACAAAACTATACATCTCGCATTTTTGTATACAATATTAAGTTATTTATGTTATTTTCAACCTTTTTTATGTATACCATCAAAAATACAAAGCATTTCGGATTCCTTTGACAACCCTTAAAGGTTTATTCGTTAAATACAGGGATGAAAAACTACTCCACATTTCATATTATTTTTTAACGTCTCATCAGAGACGAAGAAGAATATGGAAGTCTGGGCATTTACGGGGATGACGACCGTCATAGGTTGGTTTAAGTGATCACTTTACACACGTGTAACATTCACCAATTCTACCCATTATTGACAACCACACTACTCAAATTCTTGGAAGTTCTATATCTATAAACCAATTTAGAAACCTTGTTCGCAAATCACTAGAACTTCACAAGAGACATCTATTGGTGAGATGTAAAAAAAAAGCTTGTTTACATCTCACCAATAGATGTCTCTAGTGAAGTTCTGGTGATTCAAGAACAAGGTTTCTAAATTGGTTCATATATACAGAACTTCCAAGAATTTGAGTGGTGTGGTTGTCAATAATGGGTAGAATTGGTGAATGTTACACGTGTGTAAAGTGATCACTTAAACCAGCCTATGACGGTCGTCAGCCCCGTAAATGCCCAGACTTCCATATTCTTCTTCATCTTTGATGAGATGTCAAAAAATTATATGAAAATAACTCCTGTAATTGGAGATTATCCAGATTTTGTGAACAAGTATTTGGACACACTCAAAATGTTGTACATTTACCTATGCTATCTTACATGTGAACTAAACATTATTATTAATTTAACGTGTTGAGGCTCAAGGCTTTTATATTTCTTTTATGTTTGTAACAATAACGTCAATGTATTTTTTCCTTAAAAAACTTTTTTAAAACACGGTACAAAATTAAGTCTGTTATGGTTATTGCCCTATTAGTTTGTGTTCCAAAAAGTATTTGCGTTTTTGCTTATCTTGAAAATGTTAAATCTTCATAATACTAATATTATGACCCACGCTAATGAAATTTGCAGTGATGCAAACATTTGGCATGCTTACATTTAGTCGCAGCTAACTCCAAACAAAATGACAATGTTTTTTATTTAAGTTTTACTTGGTAAATACCACCATTTCTTAAAATCTCTTGTGACACGTATTTCGATGCATTCCGCATCATTTGTGTTTGTATATGATGCGAAATGCATCGAAACACGTGTCAATACATTTTAAGAAATAGTAATATTTACCAAGTAATACTTAAATTTAAAATGGATAGATTTTACCACGAATTGACTGCCTAATCAATTAATGGAAAAATAACAATATTTAACACATGGAATTATATACTTAAAAAAAATGTTCGAATAACATTATAAAACTAACTAACCAACACGCCGCTTCCCCGCAGGAGTAGGTAGAGAAAACAGAATGCCACATTAATCTGTATTTGTAAACAATCTTCGTCTCTTCCACCTCTTCCGCATTCATGGATCTCCTCATACATTAAATATACAATTTTTGTATATTTCATAAGGACCTTTGTTAATATGAACACTAATATTACAGATTGTATTTTTATCATATTTTAGTATTTTTGTATATTTCAAAATTATTCTTATAAAGCTTATAAAACAAAAGTAAAACGAAAAACATTCTTTTTTGGAATAATTTTTTTTAATGTATGTTTTAAATTCTAGAAAATTTTTTAAAATTGTAAATACGAGTATATCAATTTTTAATAAATAATATGTTAAGAATAAAATGAAATATGCTTTTGACATTATTTAAAAAAAAAAAGTATTCCTATCTTTTTAAATTAATATTATCAAACAATCCTAAAATATCTTATATTTTACACCGTGCAATAAGCGCTTAAGAAATTCCTAAATATTAAATATTTATTTGGTAATTCTCTGTGTGTAGAAACCTTTTTACAACTTCATAAAAATGATATTTTTGCGCTTGATTTTAACCTGTATTTTTTTAAACAACTTTGACATTGCTGCTTTTGATTCTACAGATCTATAAACACATTCTTTAATAGTATGTAAATCTCTTAATCCACTATGTATGTTTAAAACTAATATTTAAAAAATAAAGTATGCCTTATCTCGAATTTCGTGCGTTTCGTTGTACGTTAGATTTAAAATAATATCATTCCCGGGGCCATAAACGTAAATTAACCGAGATTATTCAATAGTTTATGTTAAAATATGTTCCCATTAAGGCTCATAATTCTGATGTGTGAATCGAATCAGTTCGGCCCGTGGACTGAAGGAAAAAATTAACATATGAAATGATACGTTATTATTTTTCCTACAGGTCCGTTAATCAATTTGATACAAATGATCCTAACAAGATATAAATTCGCTTGTCAAGAATTATTAATTCTTCTATTCGAATATTCTTACTGCCGACCAGTGGCGGCGGGTTTTAACTAAATACTCAATGATAATAATTTGATCTTTCTCGAAAGACTCTAGAGGAGGTCCAAAAAATTCATGGATGCTACAAAAAGATAACGTGATTCGAAGGCATGACCTAGGTGACGTTGTATATTTATTTATTTTTGAACGGCTAATGCCTTTAAATTAATACATATATACAGTATCTAATACAAAAATACTCTAATGAATACACTAATAGAGAAACAAAGAGTCTTTAACATAAAATTATAATAAAATAACAAATAGTAAGCACTGGTTAATACACGTCTCCTTCACACAATATCAGCGAGCAGCGAAAGAGTGAAACACAACGCTTAAATTTATCCATTATAACATGGAGAAGAAATGCTGAGAAAGTACAGACTCAAGATGGATAACAATATATTAAATAAATCTATACTTTCAAAGCATTGGCTTACACGTGAAACCACGGAATCGGAGAGAACATGGCATAGTTTGCATTATGTAAAAATACTGCGAATATAGATTTTTGCCTAGTACCTCTTCGACGCACGCTAAGTTTTATTTGATTTAGGAGATCAGGGCTGTCCAAAATATTATAGAAGGACCTACAACCTGAGGACGAGGATAGCTAACAACAGCCTACAAAGACGATAAGTTTGGATGAAGCCAAGAGAAGAAGACATTAAAATAATAAAGCTATCAGTACGAATTGTTGTCAAGTTTTATTTATTCCTACGCTGCGCTCCCCTAGTTTATATTTTTAAACTTTCATTTAAATGGAATAGTTGTCATATAGTGTTAATAAATTTAAAATGTTGACATTGTCATTGTTGAGTGACAGTTAGCGGAACGAAAAAACAGTCCGGTACCCAATTGATTCAAATATAACTAATTCCTATTGGCTAGTCCGGCTCTGGATAATGGTTACTGTTTTATCTGCAAACACGATAAAACAGTTAGTGCTCTTACCGACTGCATTCACATAACTTTAATCTTCCTTAAGTCACAATAAACTGAGCTAAGTCGCAAACCATCTTTATTTTTACGTCGACAATAGATGGCGTCAGCTAACTCACTAACAATTTCATAAATTAGTCATTACTATTCATTATTATATTCATTATTGTAAATTAAATAATTAATTAATTAATTCATAAATACTTATGTCATTATTATTCATTATTAGATTCATAAATTAGATGTCTCTAAACATAATGGCCCCTAAAAAAATATCCAGAAAGTGCTGTGATGCCTTCATCGCCAATGAATAAACCCTTCAATGCAGGAGTTGACGTTTCAAATGCAATTTCTGCCATGTAGCTGGAAGTGAAGAAAATGGCTGAAAATTTAACGGAATTCAAACAAAGCCTCTCTGATGATCTTCAAAGACCAACACGTTTGTTGGATTCTTTCAACGGCAGGTTAAACGTATGAAAACAAAACAATCTATACGAATACTCTAGACCATGGGTCGGCAACCTGCGGCCCGTCTTGGTGCGGCCCGCGAGATTCTCGCCGCAACGCACATGACGGACGATATTATACACAATCGAGTGAAAGGAAGCGAGAAAGGGAGCGAAGGGAATCTCATTGATTTTATTAAATACAATAAATGTCGTTAAAATATACACTTAGCGTTTTATTTTTAAAACTAAAATATTTTTACATAAATATTGTATGTATACCTACTGCAAGTGCGGCCCGCACTGATCCCCATGAAAAATATTTGGCCCTTTTACAACAAAAGGTTGCCGACCCATGCTCTAGACTAACAGAAAACACCATTGCCGAGATGAATCATAGATCAATAAGAGAAAACAATGTAATTATCTTCAACGTGCCAGAAGTACCCGCTTCAACCCATATTATAATGAATAAAATAGGACAGATAAAGAACTGATTATTATAAACGCTTTAGAAAAATCGATAAAATTAAATGGTCTAAAAGTCTTTCGGATTGATACTAATCGTAACAAAGTTATTTTTAGGGACACCTGGCAAGCAGAATGTTTCTCGTGTGTGTGATTATAATCCAGGATTCGGACCTCACATACAAATAAAAGAGTTTTTGCTCAATAAAAACCTTCTTTTCATCTCACCAATAGATGTCTCTAGTGAAGTTCTAGTGATTCAAGAACAATGTTTTAAAATTGGTTCATGTATATAGAACTTCCAAGAATTTGAGTAGTGTGGTTGTCAATAATGGGTAGAATTGGTGAATGATACACGTGTATAAAGTGATCACTTAAACCAGCCTATGACGGTCGTCAGCCCCGTAAATGCCCAGACTTCCATATTCTTCTTCATCTTTGATGAGATATTTAACTAAGATGAGATAACTCCTGTAATTAGAGATAATCCAGATTTTGTGATCAAGTTTTTGGTCACACTCAAAATGTTGTGAAGCAAAAAAAAAACTTAAAGATAGAAGACTACTAATAATTAAATAAGGAAATATACTTATGTGAAAACGACCTAACGCGTACTCAACAGAAATATTTATTCGAACTTAGGAAAAAGTTGGAAAAAAGGATAAAAAGCGGTGAGGGTGAGTATTGAGGGACTCTAATGAGAATAGACCGTAAGAGACGTATTAGTTTCTGTTTTGAAGGTAGCTTGGCATTAGCATACCATCCAAGAAGCCGATCTCATACAGCCTCTTCAATGGTTGACTGTATCAAAGGCCCAGGCGAATCATTGTATCAACAGTCTACATAGTCCAGAGCTTTCAATCATCTGAATAATATTCAAATAAATAATTAAATTCCTTAAACATAATCTCTCCTCCCTTGGAGAAATCTCCGATAATGAAGACATCAAGACGCGTGAAGAGACGCATTATAACGGCTATCCGTAGTAAAATAGTAAGCTAGGTAGGTCGCCAGCACCCGCGCCCGAAGCCATCCTCGCTCACTAAACAAAACACCGCAAAGTGATTTGTACCCGAGACCATCTTACATATTCAAATCGTCGGCCATATTTTAAACTTTTAATACTGGCCGGGCTTAACAAGTCCGTATCTACATTTATTTTTATTGAATTAATAATATAAATTATCATGTAATCCCCGAGCCGAGTAAACGTCAGATTGTCCAATGAATAAATATATATATCCTTCGTACGCTTTTCAGACGTTTTTATACCCATGGAATAAGGTCAAGCATTTTTTATTTATTTAAGTTTTACTTACTTTTACTTTGTCCGCCTCCGTAGTGTAATGGTCAGCATGCTCGCCTACCGTTCTGGAGGTCCCGGGTTCGATTCCCAGGGGGGTTTAATAAATATAAGTGATTTTTTCACTCTAATATTTATTCAATATTACACTGGACTGGTACCTGAAGTGGAGGGCTGATCACCTTTCCTTCATGTGTAATCGATCAAGATAACACTGCGTTTATATGAAGCAGTGCCCTATGCACCATTGGGGTGCGGTAAGGGATTATTATTTTTATTTACTTAGAAGTGCCACTATTTCTTAAAATCTATTGTAATACGGTGTTGCAGAATGCATCAAAACACGATAGATTTTAAGAAATAGTGGTATTTACTGAGTAAAACTTAAATTAAAAAAGGATACATTTTGCCACAATGTGACTTGAATTGCCGAATCAATTATTGAAATCTAGTATTTTTACTTCAAATATATAAATCAACCACTGATTTGAGACTACTAAAATGTTTATTTTAAACTTCGATGGGTAAACCCCACTAACGTCAATTTTCTGAATTTCATTTGATATCTTAACATAGATGAAAATAATATGGATGTCTGGGTATTTACAGGGCCTACGACCTGCCATAGGCTGTTTATCGATCACACGTGTAACATTCACCATTTTACCCATGACAACCACACATCTCAAATATATGTAAATTATACATGTATGATCAATCCCATGACGTTACATGATTGAGTTCACAGTAGCAATCTATGATTGGATTAAGAAAGCCTTTTTTAGCAGAGAACCTTTTTATTTATATGCGAGATATAAACCTGGATTTTTTCACACGTCTTCTTCATCTATGTTGAGATGTTAAAAATGTAAAATAACTCCTCAGTGGAGAAACGCAGATTTGTGAACAACTATTTGGACGCTCTCGAAATTTTATTCATATTTTTATTCTATGAAGATTTATTTATAATTCATTTTATTTTTATGTACCTAGGTATATTGTATATTTTTTTATTAAGGATAATCTAAAGAAGATAGAAGGGCTTTATAACAAGAGACTAAGAATCAAGAAAGATAAAATGATGAAATTGAAAAAAATGGAATGATGCAGAATTTAAAAAAAAATTAATAAAAAAATTGTATTTTTATTATTTACAAAAATATTTCAATTTCATACTATTTATGTGAGCCTAAGAGTCACAATATTAAATATAGGTATCAAATTGTGGTAGAGTGGTTTCGAACCGAGAAACTCTGACTCAAGAGTCCGCGACACTAACCACGAGACCATAACCCGAGACAATTATTACAGGTCCATCTTCTTTCACACAACGATAAATATTTCATATCAATCCGCCTCAATTTGGTCCGCCTCTGTAGTGTAATGGTCAGCACGCTCGGCTACCGTTCTGGAGGTCCCGGGTTCGATTCCCAGGGGGGTCAAATAAATATAAGTGATTTTTTCACTGTAATATTTATTCAATATTACCCTGGACTGGTACCTGAAGCGGAGGGCTGATCACCTTTCCTTCGTGTGTAAACGATCAAGATAACACTGTGTTCATATAAAGCAGTGCCCTATGCACCATTGGGGTGCGGATAAGGGTTTTATTAATTATTTTATTATGTTTATTAATTGATTCGGCAGTCACTTTGTAGTAAAATCTTAATTTTTTATTTAAGTTTTACTTTGTAAGTACCACAATTTCTTAAAAAGTGTCTCAGGACCACAACCCGACACAAAATAAGTGGAACTTTACCTTAAATATTCTTTAAAAACCTACAACTCTACACTATGGACTATGATCCTTTTTCTTCAAATAATCACAGATTCAAAGAATCATTTTTAATTTCGAAGAACTATGTTGTGATGAATTAACCGGTTCCTGTTTCGAGCTACACAATGGAAATAATGGAACAGATAGTACTGGAGATGCTTTGTTAGGTCGGATTGGTGTATTATAGCAGTGTACCAATATTGATTGCGGCGCATACATCAAACAATCAATTAAAATCTTCTTTCATTTCTGACATCTTCATAATATTCCTCGAGGCTTTCCGTTCCTGATTGTGATTATTACAGACGATGAATACTGACGAGGCGGTAATCTTCTTAGACTGAATGATGTACAAGGAATTACTTTTTCAACATTTTGAATGACTGAATGAAATAACACTTTATGAAAATATTATTTTTATACACCTCATCAAAGTTGAAAAAGAATATGGATGCCTGGGCATTTACGGGGCTGACGACCGTCATAGGCTGGCATGGCTTAAGTGATCACTTAACACACGGGTAACATTCACCAATTCTACCCATTATTGACAACCAAACTCTTTAAAATTCTATATATATGGTCCAATTTCGAAACATTGTTCTTGAATCACTAGAACTTCACTAGAGATATCTATTGGTGAGATGAAAATAAGCTTTTTATTGAGTAGGAACTCTTATTAGTATGTGAGGTCCGAATCTTGGATTATAATCACATACTTTATCAATACGTACAACGAATTACTTCCTCAACATTTAAGTCTGTCCAAATACTTATTTACAAATTTGGATTATCTCCAATTAAGAGTTATTTTTTATGTTATTGTTTGACATCTCAACATAAATGAAGAGGAATATAGAAGACTGGGCATATACGGGGCTTACAACTGTCATTGGCTGGTTTAAGTGATCACTTTACACGCGTAACATTTACCAATTCTACCCATGATTAAATCTACTCCAATTCTTGGAACATCTATATTTATTGTTAAAATTTGAAACACATCGCTTGAATTGACTACAATTTCACTAGAGACATCTACGATAAAAGTTTGTAAATCCACTGAAATATTCTTCTTCCATATTCCATATTTTATTCATCTCGTTGAGATGTCAAAAAATATGGAGGAGGAGGAAGTAGTAGAGCAACAATCTTTTAGCACAATAAGAGAAATGCTGAAAGTATGAGAAACGGCTGCATTGTGCATTAAGAAGCATCACCCTAATAAGGAGGTGGCTCTCTGTGCTACAAATTAATTCAATGATGATGCTGTGACACATTTTTGCCAAATTTCGAAACGTCGAGAAATATCTTTAAACAGTTTTGTAGTAAATAATAATTGATTATTTGTCATAAATTCATATTTTACTTTGAAATCTTAATGTTTTCCAACGTGTTACACTCTTTAACAATTTTTGAGTAAGTTTATTTGAATAAACGTTTAAAAAAGAAAGAACAAAATGAGTATTCTTTCGGCATGGAACGCATTATCGTTTTTCACATTGATTTGATTTCTATGAGAAAAAAATGTTTCGCTTAACGAGTAAGATGCTTTAACAAATTTTGCTCGTTTTAAGAGGTTTCACTATATTTTTAAAAATGGGTAACATAACTATAAACAAACAAAAAAAGAGAAAAAACGACCCTCTCTAACTATAAGAGCTCTGTCTCTTTTTTGGAAAGGCTCAGCGCAACTAAAATAATAAGATTTTATTAAGTAGAAATGAATGTATAACAAAAAATTAATTATATAAAATAAATAATTTTAAAATTGAATAAAAGAAGAAGTGGATGGGCTGAGATCAATTTAAAATCAAATAAATTGAATAAAAATAAAGAATTATGTCTTTTCAGTCTCAGAAGTTAATTGTCTGTAGAATATTATTAGGGATACGGTAACACCTGTGCCGCTACAGAGCGCCCGTTCTCATACACTTCATTTATACTTAACACCATACACAGACAGGTCTAAGAATTGAATATAACAACTCGTTATTTATGGGCCATTCTGCCCGGCTGTGGGCTCCGATTAATCCAATACCAACAGACGATGCCCCGACCGACCATACCATACGCAGATGCCCGTACATACGTAAATATCATATCTCCATGGCTATTACAACAATTTAATTCGGTACTAATATGGGGAAGACATTATACTATGTACAGTGTAGGTACTTTAAATTTACAACATTTTGCGTGTGTCCAAATACTTGTTCACAAATCGCTCACTCCTTTCAAGAACGTCATAAATCAAAAAACTTGATTTTTCAGGAGAACAATTTTAAAGTTTAAAAATATAATACAGTGTATTAAAAATAAATATCAAGCCACTTATTGAACTTTTTACTGTGCAACAGATCTTTTTAGGTAAAACTTGAAGGTTATTTCTCCATTTGAAAAATTATTAGTATATTTAAAAAAAATTATTGAACAATACCTTTTCTTCAAAATGCAAAAACAACATTTTCTGCCCTGTAGCGGGTAAATATTAAGTTAAAAATATGCCTCTCATGCTGGGATATAGTACATTTTCTGGGCATTCCGAAAACATGCACAACTGAAAATTGACGATATTTGATTTATGACGTTCTTGAAAGGAGTGAGCGAAATGTTGATTATCTCCAGTAATTGGACTATAAGCTATTGGATTATAAGCTAAAATAATAAAAATAAAACTGTAGTATAAACCTTAAATGGAAATTATAATCACATACATTTCTCATGTATGTGATTGCAATCCAGGATTCAGACCTCACATACAAATGAAAGAGTTTCTTCTCAATAAAAACCTTCTTTCATCTCACCGGAAGATGTCTCTAATGAAATTCTAGTCCATTCAAGCTAAATGTTTCAAATTTGAATAATATAAATAGAAGTTCCAAGAATTTGAGTACTGTGGTCTGTTGTCTATCATGGGTAGAATTTGTGAATGTTACACGTCTGCAAAGTGATCACTTAACCGGCCTATAACAGATCATAAGTCCTGTAAATACCCAGACTTCCTCCATATTCTTCTTCATCTATGTTGAGATGTCCAAATGAAATTAAGTTTCCATACCAGACTTTAGTTTTACCGTTCTTTCCTCACTCATTCGTTCCACATGTCCAAACCATCTCAACACACATTTTTTTAGTAAGTAGGTACCTACTCCCTTAACAATAAACAGGTCTTGCTTTATATTGAGTTCAGAGTATGATGTAATCCATCAAAAATCATTACCCATTTATTTATTAGCAAATAAAATAATAAAAAAGCCGAGAGCATTACATTTTTTTAAATGTTTTCTGCAATTAAAAAACGCGATAATACCCTATTGCAATAGTAAGAAAAACACATTCATCATATTTATGTACGCTCTTTCGTTCATTTTGTTGATTTCCCGCCTTTTGTTTAGTTCTCAAGTCAGACAATGATCTCCATCGCTCTAACGATGTGCTCGCTGCTCAGTTCCCAGCTTATTAACACTTTTCGTCACATCGGAAAGGAATTAATTTGGAAATTGTTATTTTGTTGGACTGACCGCTCGTTACCGAAACAGGCGGTGTCCGCGGCCGCCATTATGTCTGTAGATGGTGTGAACTTTGAGGCTCGAATTGTAGAACAAGGCTCTTACCAAACATCGACATACTTATTATTAATTGAGATTATTATAACATTTTGAGTGTGTCCAAATACTTGTTCGTAAATCTGAATTATCTCCAATTAAAGGAGTTATTTTTCATATTGTTTATCATCTCACCAATAGATGTCTCTAGTGAAGTTCTAATGATTCAAGAACAATGTTTCAAAATTGGTTCATATATATAGAACTTCAAAGAATTTGAGTAGTGTGGTTGTCAATAATGGGTAGAATTGGTGAATGTTACACGTGTGTATAGTGATCACTTATACCAGTAGCGGGTAAATATTGAGTTAAAAATATGCCGCTTTTGCTGGGATATAGTACATTTTATGGGCATTCCGAAAACATGCACAGCGGAAAATTGACGATTTTTGAAATATGACGTTGTTGAAAGGAGTGAGCGATATCTAGTCACTGGCCGTATACATGATTCATATGTTTTCCTTTTTAGACAAGTCGGAATCTCTCTATTTTCTAGTGTGTCTAAGTTAGCCAAAGCTGCACAATTCTTATTATCCTTGGCAATTCAGCTGTTTGGTTTTCTTTGACCATTTTTATCTTATATCCAAGATATACGTATTCATCTACTATTTCAAGGTTTTTTGAGTAATGATCTTGTTTTGTTGACTTATAATTTTCGTTTTTGTAATCTTCATATTCAGGCCGATTTTTCTATGGAGAAGTTAAATAGACGGAAAAGAATCGCTTGGAAATTTGTAAGCCTGTTTCCAATTCAATCATCGATCGTTGTGTAATTCTCGCTATTGGAATGAAATTATCGGGCGCGAGAAGTTTCCTTTTTTCACAGCAGGGGGCGACACATTCCCTCCATAAATCATGCGCATTATCACCGCCATCGCCGGCCAATAGGAACAGCCTTCCTCCTCCGAATCCTCGTTCCCTTCTGGTGGTATCTGCCTGATGGTATCTCGTTTAATGTTATCATCTTTATTTAATAATTCGAGTCATAATTCTGATATATGGGAATAGTTCCTAGCGCCCGGAGCGCGGCCACAATAAACCTAAGCCGATTTGTTTGGAATCACAAAACTACTAAAACTTTATAATTGATTCGATTTTTTTATACGGGGATACGTTTTTCATTTAGGCTTTAAGAGGAGAGTCCTTCAATGTCCAACATCACATTTGGCTAAAAACATACCAACTAACCGTCACGTTGGTTCCCTGCAGGGGAAAGGAGATATAATAGAACGCCATACCAATCTGTCGTTGCAAACAATCTTTACTTTAATTATTCCTGACCACTTTCAAATATTTTTAATAATTGATCATGCCAATTTTTGCTAGGGCCTCTCTGCCTCATAAATTTGTTTTACTACTAATTCTTTACTCATTCGTTCCACATATACCTAGCAACGTCATCTTTAGTGCAGTTTTGATTAATTTTAAAAAATGCAGTAAGGATGCACTAAAATGCACTAATGCACTAAACTTATTTAAACTTGTAGTTAAATGTGTTAAAAAATATATTTTTTGGAGAGGAATGGCGTTTCTAGTATGTACACGATATGTTGATAATGGAAATGTCTTGCAAATTAATTAAATTGTAATATGTTTTGAAACCACATCAGTAATTACCAATATTTCTAAAAATCCATTATGACACGTGTTTTATTATATTCTACAAAATTATTACCTCATAATTATGAGGTGATAATTATGTAGAATATATACAATATATCACACACATATATACAATATATGTATATATGTATATATATATATATATATATATATATACATATATATATATATATATTTATATATATATATATATATATATATATATATATATATATATATATATATTGTATATATATATATATATATATACATATATTGTATATATATATATATATATATATATATATATATATATATATATATATATATATATATATATATATATATATTTATACATATATTGTATATATGTGTGTGTGTGTGTGTGCGTTCAGAAAATTCAGGTCTCGTCAATTACTTAGCAGTACCTACTTTCACAAGTACTCGTTACGATTTAAGTTCTGTCAGGGAAACGATGAATATTTTATGAATGTATGAAATATTTCTGCATATTACAGACTACGGTCATATAAATTAATTTGAAAATACAACTTGGAAATTATTTACGCCGCTAAAGTCCGTTCCTATTAATTACGAATTTCCTACGGTCGACCGAACTGTTTTAAATATTTTAATGTAACCATTTTGGGAACGTAATACGAAAGCTCCTGTTTTTTTACGCACGATAAATAAAATCAACTTTTATCACAATTTCACATTTCTTTGTTATATAAGGGTGTACTGTCCAACGTACAAATTCAGAAAGCGACCGGCTGCGCGAGAAGCCAGACGTGTTCTCTACGGACAATTTTTTTTTTGAATACATATTTGAATTACATCATTTTAAGTGTGTCCAAATACTTGTTCATAAATCTGGATTATCTCCACTCAGGAGTTATTTTCAACAATTTTGAAATCTCAACCTAGATGAAGAAGAATATGGATATCTGGGAATTTAAAAGACTTACTTACGACTGTCATAGGCTTGATTAAGTGATCGCTGAAATGGGCGCACTCAAAATATTGTGTTAAAAATAAGTGGTCAAATTAAAAGGTGTATAAAAAAATTCAAAACCATATTTTCAGACGTTTTCAATTATGTTAAAGTAATCCGGGGTTCGGATCTAGCACAAATTCAAATAAAAGGTTCTCTGCTACATGAAATATTTCTCAATGAAAATGATATTTTCTGGCGATTCTCATGTAAGTATGTGATTAAAATCCAAAATTCGGATATACATACTAATATAAGAATTTCTGCTTAATAAAAAAGCTTCTTTTCATCTCACGAATAGACAAACTTGTATTTATTTAGATTGGCAATGAAAGGTATATTGAAAGCTTTTAAATGTAAATTCACAGTAAAATCGGGATACAATTTTATGTTGTTTCACATTTTCAATTAATTTCGTAACTTAGTTTTTAAAAAAATTGCTTAGCAAGAGCTGAAGCCTAGATCGGCTGTCCAAACTCAAAACACAGTAAGGGACATTTTTTTTGTAGAAGTTTTTTTGCATTTTTGGACTAAGTAGATTCTACTTAGTCCAAAAATGCAACAAAAAAAGGTACTACAAAAAAATGTCCTTTACTGTGTTTTAAGTTTGGACAGCCGAGATGCTTCTGTATCAGATCTGGGAATGTGGTGGGACAGCTTTCAATATCTCATCAATAGATGTCTCTAGCAAAATATTGTAAATAACATGTTTTTTTATTGTATTTTTGAGTTAGATATTTCCCTAAATAATAAAACTGCTAGTGGAATTACCTTCCTAGCACCGAAGTCATATTACATCCTAATACATAAGTTAGTATCCCGCATGGAAAAGGTGCATATTAAAAAATGAAAAATGGCCCGTTTCGGTACAACTATATTATTGTGAAGTCCCGACCGAACCGCTTCGAACTCCGCATAAAAATTCACCTTAAATCTTCCTTATAACAAGAGGGATATGTGTCTAATTCCCTTGCCAGAGTTTCGGGACTTGGGACGTTACGATTTTGAGGGAAACGCAGTCAATTTTGAAATAAGAACGCGCGTTACAAATCCTCTTGACAGATAACAACGTTATTATTATCACATTTTGGCGGGAATATAACAACTCTATAGGCCGCTCAGAGCGGGAGGCTAACTCAAAAGACATTAACCGCTAACAGGGGTGTATTAGAAGCACATTCAAATATTTTACGCCAGTTTTATCAATATTGGTCTGTTGGAAGATATTGCTCTTTAGCAATAAGCCCGCCAATGTACTTATTTATTTTCTGTACATGAAGTATAATAAACTTTTTAAAAATCTAACCCTTACCCGCACCCCAATGGTGCATAGGGCACTGCATCATATAAACGCAGTGTTATCTTGATTGTAAACACTTGAAGGAACCCCCCTGGGAATCGAACCCGGGACCTCCAGAACGGTAGCCGAGCGTGCTGACCATTACACTAGAGGTGGGCAAATATAATTTAAATAAATAAAGTTTCACATGTTAGAGAAAGACCGAGGAAAACGTGGTATGATCAGATATATAAAGTACTTATAAGGGGTCGGGTCAAGAGTCGGAATAATTGGAGAGTATGTATGATTAGCGTGCTAAGCTACGGTGCTGGAGGTCCCGGGCTCGATTCCCAGGGGGTAGGTGAAAACAAATATTAATGATTTTACAATCTAATATTTATTCAATATTACCCTGGACTGGTCTGGAGTACCTATAACCTTAGTATTACCTTGCCTTCATGTAAATAACGATCAATATAACACTGCGTCAATACGATGCAGTGCTCTATGCAGCATTGGGTGCGGATAAGGGTTAAAAGATGTATGAGGAGATGCAAGAATGTGGACTTACTAACCTGACTAAGAGAGAATAAAACGCAACATCTCTTTTCATTCAAACATTCTTCGCCTCTTCCACATTCGTGCATCTCCTTAAACATATGTACCGATTAATCTGACTGAGCACCATTAAGTTTTTAACATGCCAAGTTTTCAAATGTCCTATTGAATAATAATATACATTTTTTACGAAGAAATCAATTTAATGAAATAATCACACTTCACTAGCCTTTTTTCTTTACAGATAATCCTTACCTCTTCCACATTCATCCATCTCCTTATACATATCCGCCGATTGTTCGGACTCCTGACCACACAATTGTTCATTCCTTACCCTTCATTCGTTATTTCCAAGCAATCTAAAACATCATAAAATGAAACAAGAACTTTATTTTTAACCTCTTTTTATTGGTACTTTTCTCCAAACGGTTTTGACAAAAACCTTGTACTTATGTACTTATTCCTGAAGATGACAAGGTTCTTGTCGAAACCGGTTGGAGAAAAGTACCAATAAAAAAGTGGTTAAATCAAAGTTCTGGATTTATTTTATAAAGTTTATAAAATGTGCCACAAAGTATCTGCGAAAAACATTCAAAAGGAAATCTTAATACAATGAAAATATTTTTATTGGTATTGTTATTATGTTTCAGTCAGTATGTTGAAAATAGTAATTTTTTTAGAATTATAAACCTCGTGCAAATATTAACTATAGTATTTCCACAAAAATATAATCGCAAAATGAAAAATAAGACAAAATGAATTTACTGCATCATTCATTCATTCAGCTAGCATTGTTTTATTATCTTATATCTAAAGTAGGTCGTTTTAATGTTATTTTTACACTTTTTCAATCGTGTGGTGTAGGAAACAAAGACTCCAACACCTGATTTATAGTCCAAATGCATCCCTGGACTCGTATGTATACACATATTCACCCACACACTATTGTTAACGCATGTGTATGAAAAACGACCAAAGAAATAATAAGGCAGTATTTTTTATATCTGGGAAAGGACTTGTCGGGATCAACAAAAGTTATCTCTGAAGTAGAAACCATTTTTCAAAGGACACCATAAATATTCATATTTTAAAAATATCCTCTTGTATGAATCTGTACCTTTTTATTTATGGCATTTATTTTATCAGCACTTTTAGGCATCGGTTCGTCGGGTGATACAAAAGGGTGAAAAAACAATAAATGGTTTTTGTAAAAACTGTTCACGGATCTCATTTAATTGTTTGTGATTGATTTTCCACTAAGAGTTATGGGTTAAGTTATTATTAAATCTTGATTATGTTGGCAACAACTCTTTTGGATAGGGGTTTTGAAAATATCAATTAAACAACAATCAACAAAATTAATATAAACAAAAAACTAATTGTTTTTAACGGAAATCTGTTTGATTTTTATAAAATGCCAGGAAAAATAAATAATGTTCAAAATTATAGATACACAAATGTTAATTGACTTATGTTATTTATAGACATCTCAACATAAATGAAGAAGAATAAGTCTGGGCATTTACGTGGCTTCCGACCGTTACAGACTGGTTTAAGTGATCACCCTTCAGATGTAACTTTCACCAATTCTAACCAGGATTGACAACCACACTACTCAAATACTTGGAACGTCTATATATGTTTATGTATGTATATGTTCATTGTTTAAATTCGAAACATAGTGCTTGAATTCACTAGGACTTCACTAGAGACATCTATGGTGAAATGAAAAAAGCTTTTTATCAGAAACTCTTTCCTTTGTATGTGAGGTCCGAATCCTGTACTACATTTACTATAATAATCACATACATGAGAAATGCTAGAAAATATCCTTTTATTTTTTTTTTATTTAAGCTTATAATTCTTCTTCATCTATGTTGAGATGTCAAAACATAATATAAAAAAATAACTTCTAATTGGAGATAATCCAGGTTTGTGAACAAGTATTTGGACACACTCAAAATGTTGTTAGTTAAATTATGTGAAATTTACACACATTTAAAAATATGGCTTTCAAAAAATATAATACCGTGACAAACATTGTTATTTTAAAATTATTGGTAAATCCCAGGGATCGTCAAACCACGACTCGCGAGCCTTTTCATAAGCATATGATGTTCTTTTTAGGGTGTACGTATTAATAACGTCTTTCATTGTTGTTGAAAAAAAGTTAGCCTTTGAAATACTAGATCATACCAAATTTTCCATGGTCTTCTTTTGCTTATATTACTAACCACATTCGCTTCATAATTTTGTTTTACTGTTCTTTCTTTGCTCATTCGATCCACGTGCCCAAACCATATCTACACACCTGTTTAATTTTATCCATAACGCTTATCTCGGCCTTGCATTCTTTCCTTAAATCACCATTTGATCATTTATTATATATCGTTTTGCCACACGTTCGTCTGAGAGATCGCATTTCAGCTGCATTCAGTCTACTCTTATCCTTCTTATTTCCAACTAAATGTTTTACTTTCATATATTAGGGTTGAAAATAGGACTCCATAACACAAACTACGTAGTTCATAAATTATTTAATGGGTTTGTGAATAGGAATAAAAATCATGGGAAGTATTTTAGTTTTAAATCATCAAGGTACTCTTTTATTTTTTAATACAACACTCACCCTCCTTCATAATACTTGTAAAATAATGTTTTTTTTCACATCATTTAAAACAAGTTTTTTAATATTCGGATTATTTATTAGTCTTTCCATCTTATACAAAGTTGATGATATTGATTGTGGAAACTAGAATGAATATTATTATAATTTTAGCACCTGCATGGAACAAATTGACAAAACTACAGGTGCATGATTTAAAAAAAAATAATGTACTTCAGTTAAGTGTATCCATTATACATTTTGACATCTCGACATAGATGAAGAAGAATATGGAAGTCTTAATATATACAGGGCTTATGACCTGTTAAAGTAGAAAAACGACGACTTAAATAACGTTGTTGAAAGGAGTAAGCGATATTAAAAGTAGAATTCAATACAATAACCGTATTTTGAATTGGCTAACCATGAAATAGATAACAATTACACATATACCAACAATAACATAGAAATCCAATAAATATTTTTTTTAAATCTAATAATAATTTACACTAACGAATACACTAATTAAGACACAAAAAGTCTTAAAAATAAAATAAAATAACCTATAGTAAGCATAAAAATACACGTCCCTTCACACACTATCAGCGAGCAGCGAGCAGCGAGAGAGAGTAAAACACAACGTTAAAATGTACCTATCCATTATAACATGGAGAAGAAATGCTGAGAAAGCCAGCCAGCCTCTTCATCTCGCTGAATCTGTCACAATGCATATGTCTTAGATAAATGCTACAGAAATAATATTTCTAACGAAATGAGAATTATACCTACCCAATTACAGTGTGGCAACCATTCTCTTAAAAATGATTCATTTCTTTTTGTGTCTAAATTATTTTTTTCTGGGAACTGCATTTCACACGAATATCCAGGGGAGTATCCCACCCAACATAATTCTTTTTAAAAAATATGAGGATGTAATTAACACAAGATGCTTACTAGCAACCGCATCCGGCGCTTTGTTTTAAAATTCAAAATTGAATTTAACCGTCCATTTATTTCAAAATAACGCATTCTCATTAGTAATAAATGACACCTCCAATAATGGATGATTTCAAATTCGAGATTTTATTATGCTTTGAAAGTTTGAGAACGTGTGAAAATATTTTCGACTTTTTAGGCATTTCTTTACGAATGTCTACGATCTTTTGTAAAGCGAACCCAGGATGAGGTCTCTGTTTGATATTCGCGAAATTTCTAACAATGGATATTTTCAGAGGTCATAGTCATTAATATTTTCGGTGTTGCAAAATCAGAAAGGTTTACAAAAGTTGCAAAGAAAATAAATAAAATCGAGGAATCTTAAATTTAAATTTTGAAATTTTATAAAGTAAATAACGTTATCAATCTTCTCTTTCTTCTTCTAAGTCTTGTTCGCACCCAGTGGTGCATAGAGCACTGCATACCTAGTACTGACGCAGTGTTATCTTGTTCGTTTCATACATAAAGGCAAAGTGATCACTGCTGCGCTTCAGGGACCAGTCCAGGGTCATGAAATAAATATTAATGCGTAAAACCACTAATAATTATTTTCCCCTCACCCTGAGAATCGAACTAGGGACTTCCAGCACGGTAACTAAACATACTAACCATTATACCAAGGAGGCGAACAACGTTACACAACAATATATAAACATTTTTTACATATATTAAAGGAGTACCGAAAGTTTTAATAGTGTGATTATCAATAGGTGGTGTTAATAGGTAGAATGGTGAATGTTGCACGTATGTAAAGCGATCGCGTAACAGCCTATGACAAATCACAACCCCTGTAAATACCCAGACTTCCATATTCTTCTTCATTAATATTGATGTGTAAAAAAAGTAGTTTTTTTTAATGTTACATAAAATATAAAATTTATCTCCCAAATCATAAATCGAATTACGTCACGTTATTTGAGTATGTTTAATGTAACACTCACGAGCAGTTAAAAAAAAACAATCAACTCGTTTCGAGACAATGGGGTTTGCAGAAATACGTGACGAATCGTGAATAAGGTAGGCACCACTTTACGTTTTAGAGTAACTGTAATAATGAAATATGCAAATTGCCGGCGATATTTTCTTACTTACTCAATTTTCGAAAAAGAAAATGAACGCAATAAATCAATTTTGCAATACCTGAATTGTTTAAGTTCAGTTTTGGCGTCGTCAACTGCTAAAGTGGCAGTTTTAATTTGAGAGAAATGTTGGATGAAATAAGGAAAGAATGCAAGGCTGAGATAAGCATTATCGTTAAAATTAAGAAAGATGTGTTGAGAGGGTTGGGACATGTGGAACGTATGAGTGAGGAAAGAACGGTTAAACAAATTTATGAGGCAAATGTAGACGGAAAAAAGCAGAGGAAGACAGAGGAAAATTGGCACAATCAAGTAGTGTTAGGAGTCGAAATAATCGACGGGTATCTATAAGGAGATGCATGAACGTGTAAGAGGCGAAGACTGTTTGCAAAGACAGGGTGGTATAGCGTTCTATTCTCTTTGCCTACCCCTGCGGGAAAGGGGTGTAACAGTTAGTTGGTTAGTTACAGAGAAGTTGGATTCAGAATAATAAATAATAAAAACAATTAGAATTGTTTCATTTTACGCGGCTTGTAATTTGATCGCTTATTTATATTCATAAAATTTTGAGTATGACCAAACACACAAATCTATAAATCCAAATAATAAGTGAATAATACCCGAGATTCAAAAATAATTTTAAAATCCCCAAATGCAAAACAAAATAGTACCAACAAAATTACATATACTTAGCAAAAAAAAACAACAGCCTTCTTTTAGAAATTAAAAATATTTTAAAAAAAAACAAACACTCTAAATAGATACATACAAAAAAAAACTTCTTTACAATTTTCATAGAATTTACTGTTGATCATATCCATTCAAATTCTTTTATTTTGACTTTGTTCCATATTTTATTTTGACCTCTTACCTCCGTCGGTAACAATACAATAAATATTTAAATTATTTAAAAATACATTTATAAAAAAATGTCTGAAGCAACGTGTTGTTTCGATTTGTATCAATATACAGTGGAACCTCTCATAACGAGTAATTCGCATAACGAGCAAAAAAATGTGAAAAAGTTACTCCCTTAACGAGTGACATTTCGCATAACGAGTTGCAGAGAAAGGCCAAGGCCCTTTTTCAAGACATTCACTCGTGAGCCAGGACTTCCGTGCAAGTCAAAACAAAAAATGTTTCGCTTAACAAGTAAGATTATGGAACGAATTATGCTCGTTATGAGAGGTTCCACTTTATATTATTTTTATTCACCTTTTACAATGACATTAGAAAAAATGTATAATGCAAAGAGTTTAGAAAAGAAACAAATTTTCTTTATTTATAGAGCCCATTATGGTATCGCGAAGCCGTTCAACATAAATGGCTCGTAAACGTTCGGTTATAATGGCGGAACACTGAAACAATACCGCCGTATTTCAGGCGCGGCCCGAATCGTCTCGAGGGGTGAGAATAAATAATTCCGGAGAACAATAAAAACAAAAACATTGAAATAAGTTGTTAAAATATTGTAGTTTATGTCAATTCCTTTAAGCGGGTCGTAAAGTACGCCTCCCCGCCAACAATGGCCAATAAGCGCATGGAGCAACATGCGCGCCGCGGCGTGCTGGCGAGCGAATATCAGACAGGGTTGGCAAAATAGGGTCTTAATAGGGATTTTATTAAAAAATGCGAAGAAATTACGATAACTGATGTAATAATAATATAGATCAAGGGTGGCCAACTTGCGGCCCGCCAGGTGTCCACTTGCGGCCCGCAGAGCTAATCACACATTTTTCCTTTAGTGTACAGAAAACCACAAAAAAAACATTCCATCGTGCGTAGTTCATATCATATACATGGGAGTATTTTAGTATCCTGACAATTTCAAAACCTATAATGGCGTCAAGTAGTAAAAACGTTGGACCAAAGAAGAGAAGAGTAACAGAAGAACTGAGAAATATTTTTTCGTGGAATTTAAAACAAAGCCAAGATGCCAGAAATGCATGATTCTCTTTCTTTCTTGAAAAAGTATAACATTAAACGGCATTACGAGGCTAAACACCTTGTTTGCTTTGAATAATATAATAATGTTTGTTTTACGGCCCAGTAGGAAATCTTATTTCTAAAATCTGGCCCGGCTACTGAAAATATTGGCCACCTATGATAAAGATAGTATACTATTTATATGTTTGTGTATAAATATGACTACGAATTTTATTATTGTTGACATTTGGGCGTTCTGCTAAAGGAAGCCAGTCCACAATTTATAAAGGTAAATGAAAGTTTACAAATAAATGTTATTTAATATTCAAGTGCCAAAAGACAAAAAGCTACATACTTTGACCACATATTTGAGGAAAATATGCCCTTCTACAACTTTTAGTAGAGGCAAAGATTAAGGGCTTGGGGTGTAAAAGAACATATGGCTCAAAAATCTTCGACTATGGTTTTGAATACCGGAGGCAGTTACCCTTATCAGGCTGGTCCAGGATCGTGTGGAGTTTGAGGAGATAGTCGCCAATCTCCGATAGGAGTGGCATGAGAAGAAGAAGGATTATTCAAATATTTAAAAGTATCTATTTAAATAATGCTTATGATAAAAAAATATATATAAATCTGTTAATATTGAAGTAAAAATATATTTATTGATGTAAAAATATATTAAAATGTATGCTTTTGCAGTTACGTTTGGAAAATAATGTCTGCGTGATGTTGAACGTCTTCATCAATACACTTTTGCACTCCGCCTTTGAAGTTCTCCCGCACTCTTTCCAATGTTTGCTGGTGAATTAGTTGAATCTCACTCAAAATTACATCTTAAAGTTCCTCTAATGTGCGAGGTTTGTCTACATAAACACAAAATTTTAACTTACCCTAGAGGAAGAAATATTCTTGGGAGTGAGAAGAAGAGAAAAGAAGAGTGTGGGAGAACTTCAAAGGCAGAGTTGAAATTAGTCATCGAAGAAGACGGTCAACATCTCAGACATTATTTTCCAAATAAAACTTCAATGGCATACATTTTGCTACATTTTATGTGAATAAATTATTTTTCAATTTAACATTAATCGAGTTTATTTATTTTTTTCAAAAGTACCCTATTCCTCGTGGTCACCTTATATGAAAGAGAATTGAATTTTTCCTTATTTGTTCTAATAAAATAATAATTTCTTTATTTGCTTCGTATTATGGTCTACAATAGTATTCAAATTAAATGTAAATAATCCATATTAATATCTATATCTTTTTTGTTGTTGTAGCGGCCCTGTCGATGAAATCTTCACGAAAAGAATACCGCCAACCTGTACAAACTAATTCATGTCGGAATTTTTCTACTATTCTGACTTTATATTTAAAACGTAGAATAACTTATTTAAAAATAATATTGTTAAAAATACATTTAGGAAAAAAAAACGTAAGAGTACTTTTTTTTTAAAATACTATAAACCACTTTTAAATTTATTTTTAAAATGAAAAGTTATTTTAACTCGCTGTACGGAAGATTTATTTTATAATTTTTATTTTTAGTTATTATTTATATTATATTCAGGCCATAACACAAAAACTCTCTCCAGTACAGGGATTGCCAAACTTTGGCCCGTTACCTATGTCAATCCAGTCCTTAAACTACATACACTATATAATTTTTATGTTTTCTACTAAATAAATAGAAATAACTAATAAATAAATAGAATTGCTTAAAAGCTCCCAACCGCATTATCGAATCTGATATAGAAGCATCTGGGCTTCCTGACAGACCTCTCTTGCAAAGCGATTTTATTTTATGAACTAAGTTGCGAAAATTATTTTAAAAATTTTAACAAAATTGTGGTTCGATTTTACTGTGAATTAACATTTAATAGCTTCCAATGTCCCTGTGAACGCTAATCTAAATAAATACAAATTTATAAAACCACTAGCAAGTTTCTAGAAGTGCCCCAGTGTAGGCAGTGAAAGGGATAAGTAGTTAGTTAGTTCAGTTAGTCAGCTAAATCCGCCACTTATGGGATTAAGGCAAGAGCAGATACTTTCAGAACAAAATCCCGACTTCGAACCACGGCACCGAGATGAAGACTCTCCGATCCATAACCGGAAACACATTGCAAGACCGAGTAAGAAATACCGACATCCGGAGCATGTGTAAGACGGAGGATATCGTGAGGTGGGGACGACAACGAATGCGGTACTGGAAGGAACGTATAAACAGAATGTCAGAAGACATACTTCCACGTATCGCCCTTCAAGGTAACCCTGAAGGACGCAGACCCCCAAGCAGACCTCCGAAAAGATGAAAAGACAGCTGGGAGTTAACATCCCAAGAGCGACATGCGAAGGCACTAACAGATCCCTAGGATATACAAAAAGAAGAAGAAGAAGAAGAGCTAGATCCGAATCCAACCTGACGTTGGCCGGTACACAGACGCCTTCACAACTCCGACCACCACAGCATGCAGATAGACAAATTATATGCTACAACAAAGTCAAAAGTCGAGTTGAGGTCTTTTTGAGGCTTTTTGAAACCCTAACATTGTGATTTTCCACTTACTTCCATTAACCATCAAACGCTTCCCCTCAAGAGTTCACAGAAAGAATAGAACGCCATACCATTTGTCTTTAAATAATCTTCGCCTCTTCCATACTCATGCATCTCCTCATACCCATTAATTATTCCGACCTCTGACCTGAAACTTTCAAGAATTTAAAATACTTGATCATGCCAAGTTTTTCTCTATCTTCCTCTACTTCTATTTCCTACTACGTTTGCCTCTTAAATTTGTTTTATTTTTATTTCTTCAATTATTTGATTCACTTGCCCAAGCTATCTCTAGCTTTCATCAGTTTATGGATAATGCTTATCTCAGCTTTGGATTCCTTCCCTATATCACCATTCGAACATCTATCGTACAACTTTTTGTCACACATTTATTTGAAAGATCGCATTTTGACTGCATTCAGTCTACTTTCATCCTTATTTTTCCAACTCCAAACATTAGGTTTGGAATCAGGACTACATTGTGTACTGCCAGTTTAGCTTTCGCAAATAGATTTGCTAGTTTTAGAATTGAATCAAGAAAGAAAATTCAATGAAATTGAAAAAAACGGAATCAATCCCTCTTGAAAACAAGCTACAAGGCCTACACCAAGCAGACGAAGAAGAAGAAAAAATGAAAAGATGCGAATATATTTATTTACTATTTTCTGGATAACTTTACGAATATGGTATTGCGTGTAACGTATCTACCCTTTAAATGGAGAGTTAAATGTTTATAATATGACACATGACCCTCTGGGCCAACTGAGAATAACCCCACGTGCCAAAATATATTAGTACACATAGAATCAAATCAAGATAGTTCTGTGATTTCTTGTAAGCAAATTGGTTTAATGCCGTTTACCGACAATTGATTAGCTATAATTTATTATATATCAGTATTCGCAAATCAATCGTTGTAATAATAAGTAAAATATAATTATATTCAACAAACCCTATTATTATTTAAATCTTTCGCGCCAGACTATCTACTAGGCAAACAATATCCTATCTCCATCCTCTTCCAACCAACGGGTTTCCACGGGGGAATCGTGAGACGGAGGTTGATTGATTCGTGGGTGTAAGGTGGCCGCGAAACAATGGACCAAATTTAATAATTATCATTTCTCATCTGCATATCGATACGGTATTTAAATTAGCTCGCTGTACCTACATATATAATGAAAAAAGATATTGATTACTTACTAATGAAAACACGAATAATATTTTTAATGCATATCGCTCACTCCTTTCAAGAACGTCACAAATCAAAAATCGTAAATTTTCAGTTGTGCATGTTTTCAGAATGCCCAGAAAATGTACTATATCCCACCAAAAGAGGCATATTTTTAGCTTAATTTTTACCCGTTACAGGGCAGAAAGTGTTGTTTTTGCATTTTGAAGAAAAGGTATTGTTTAATTATTTTTTTAAATATACTAAATATTTTTCAAATGGAGAAAAAGCCTTCAGGTTTTACCTAAAAAGATCTATTGCACAGTAAAAAGATTAATAAGTGGCTTGATATTTATTTTTAATACATTGTATTATATTTTTAAACTTTAAAAACGTTCTACTAAAAATCAAGTTTTTATTTTATTAATGACGTTCTTGAATTTTTTATATATGATATTCTTGAATTTTTTATTTATGAGCGATATGTAACGTACATCATATTCATTTACACATATCTCATTGCTTAATACTCAAAAAAATATTTTAAATTTAAATTTTTTTTAAACAAACATTTTTTTCTAAATTTAAGTTCCTTATTCAAATCTCATCTACACCCGATGGCGCATAGGGTACTGCATTATAAAAACGCAGTGTTATTTTGATTGTTGACACATGAACGTAAGGTGATCGGCCCCCCCCTTTTCAGGCACCGGTCCAGGGTAATATTGAATAATTATTACAGTGAAAAAATCACTTATAGTTATTTAATCCCCCCCCCCCTTGAGAATCGAACCCGAGATCTCCGGTACGGAAGTCGAGCGTGCTGACCATTACACTGCGGAGATGGACAATTTAAGTTTTACTTGGTAAATACTACTATTAAAAACAAATCTATTGTCACTCGTGTTTCGATCCATTCCGCATAATTATCAAACACCGAATGTAAAGCTAGGTCTAAATTTTAGATTTGTGCCCTTGGGGTGTTTAAAGATCGAAACTTGTGTCACAATACATTTTAAGAAATAATTGTATGTATTAAACTCAAGTTAAAAATGGATAGATATTACCACAAGGTGAATGCCACATGAAGTGATGAAATTTTTATTTTTATCTTTTTCATGTATCAGGTTTCACACTCTCAAACCACAAGACGATTACTAGTTATAAGTATTGATATCTTAACATAGATGAAGAAGAATAAATAAATATGGGTATTTACAGGGCTTACAACCTATCATAGGCTGGTTTAACTGATCACTTTATACACATGTAAAATTTACCATTTTACCCATGGTTAATAACCACACTACATCAATTTCAGAACTAGTTTTTATCTTTTAATTGACACTTTTTTAGACATGCAAGTTCTCGTGACCATCTATTGTTAATAGATTTATATTATCCACTGACACTTCGTGATGGAATTGCATTTTTAATTTATTATTTGATTAAAACCAATATTTTTAGCTTTTCCACTTTTTTATTTGACCAGCGACCGGGTTTCGTCGTTACCGACATCATCAGACTGGATGTCTGATGATGTCGGTAACGGGGGTAACATAATAGATATGACCAGTCTGATGATGTCGGTAACGACGAAACCCGGTCGCTGGTCAAATAAAAAAGTGGAAAAGCTAAAAATATTGGTTTTAATCAAATAATAAAAAATAAAAAAAAATCATCTATTGTTAAGTTGGGTAAGGTTTCATTTTTTGAGCAGATACTTTCATAAAATATGTGTAAGATTCTTCACGAATTATTTTACATACAAGGAGACGCTTTGAAAACATTATAATATTTTGTCACTTTGTGGTAATCTATCCATTTTGATTTTAGTTTTACTTGGTAAATACTCCTTTTTGAATTAATGGTTATTACCAACTAAAACTTCAATAAAAATAAAAAAATAATATGGAAGTCTCGGTATTACCGATTAATTTTTTTTTTAATTATGTAAAATTCTGATTTTTTTTAAACTGCAAATTTAATATTCCTACATAATTCAATATAATATTTAAAAGTAAATAACATTTTTTTTAACTTAAATTTAGAATAATAATAATAAAACCCTTATTCGCACCCCAATGGTGCATAGGGCACTGTGTCATATTAACGCAGTATTATCTTGATCGTTTACACATAAAGGAAAGGTGATCAGCCCTCCGCTTCAGGTACCAGTCCATGGTAATATTGAATAAATATTACAGTGAAAAAATCACTTATATTTATTTTACCCCCCTTGGGAATCGAACCCGGGACCTCCAGAACGGTAGCCGAGCGTGCTGACCACTACACTACGGAGGCGGACAAGAAATTTAGAATACTTATGTAAATATTTCATTTCCTCGATCCTCAAAATAGGTACACAGTGCACCCATAAATTAGAAATATTTAAATGAAACAAAAAAACTTACTTGACTCAATTATAATAAAACTTATATGATTCCCGATTCTTTATCATAATAG